>NC_081409.1:87024752-87177252 GCF_030272615.1 Cryptomeria japonica
AGAAATCTATCTTTTAGTGCAAAGTTTCGAAGGTTAGATGGCAGAATGCTTTGATCTTCTGATTTCTCAAGACTTTTAGCTTTGAAACAAGCTGTGAATACTTAGAAAGTCATGTTTGAAAGAAAGAATGTTCAATCCAAAATGATCCTCTTATCAAAATTTTGGATAAACCCGATAAAGACACCTCCAATACACTCAGAAAAATTGAGAAAATTGACAAGTCTGCCCACCAATCAACTTCACCTTTGACAAAAATGAGAATATAGAAGGAACAAAACTCAGAAAACTTGAAAGTTCTGCCTTCTATTAGTTGATTGGACTCCAAAATCTGCAGATACTTGATAAGAAAGAGGTTGAAAAATTAAAATTTCGCTTAATTTGCAAGAAAACGCCTTGCAACACCTCCAATGTGCAATAAAACTTCTTAAAACTCAGACCTGCAAGAAGCTTGCTTGAAAATGCTCTCACTCTTCATAAAATTCGAACTCTTATTGTGCAAAAATAAGAGAATGAATAATGTGTTTGTATTAGAGTTGGTTTTTGTTGATTTTATTGTAGCTGTGGTTGGAATCCATAGGCCTACATAAATAACACAAAGCTTGTGATCATATTGATTGTAATTATATTGATAATATAATTATTATATTATTAATTGTGATAATATAATTATAGTTATAATTATTAATAATATAATAATATATTAATATTATATTAATATATATAATCATTAATATTTAATTATTTAATATTATAATAAAGTATGGTGTCCCTTGGTGAAAAGGCACTTCTTGCATATATATTATGAGATGTGTGATCTCAATGAAAAAATAGAAAATAATATTAAAAAAAAAAATATAGGCAATACCTGTGACTCTAACATGGTATCAGAGTCAGGTTTCTTACTGGTTCTATTTATTAATGGAGCAATCTGAGAGAATGATAAAAGGCAGTGACTCCATTTGCTAATACATCGATGAAACAAGTTGAGGATAGCAGTGACTTAGTTCCAAACTCAGCGATTGAATTAATGATGGAGAGATCGTATCGAGGTATACATTCTATGTTTGTGGCTTACATCCACAACCCAAGCAAATCCATCAGCTGACAATATCGATCGAGTCAGAAGTAATATTCTTCTACGTAACTTGCTTATAAGAGAATCGACTAAGCATTGATTAATCTCAATGATAGATTAGAGCAACACACCAGGCGCAAGGGTACTAAAAGAATTCTTGTCACCCCATTGGCTTCTGCATTGATAGTCGCTACCGTTATCTTCCTCGTAGTTGGAGTTCAAGGGCACGATAGCGAGAGAGCCAAAGGTGTGCAAACGAATCATTTGGGAAGGGGGAAATCGACATCAAATGTCGTGAAATATGCATGCAGCAGCACACTTTACCCAGAATTGTGCATCTCCAGTCTCTTGAGTTTCTGTGGCTTATCCAGTGAAGCCGGTCCCATGGAGATCATGAATGTCACTGTGAGTGTGGGCATGTTGGCAGTGGAGAAGGCCAAGGCGCAAGCTCGTAGCCTTTCTCACCCCGGCCTCGACTTGAGGCTCTCTGTGATGTCCCCGTCTAAACATGATAGAACGTAATGATAAATAATAATACAAATTTAAATATAAAATTTATAGATATGATAAAATAAAATGAACTAAATAAAATCTTAACAATAATAATGAACAAGATTTAAATATAAATTATATATTTATTTAATATTTATATTAATTTCATAGTTATCAAATAATAATATAAATTTTACAATATTATTTCTACTTTTAATCTTTGAATTGATATTTACCCTTGGGGGCCTTTGCTCAAGTCCTTACGGGCCCCACTTCTCCCTTCTTAATGGCTGGTGGCTGAAGATAGTGGAAAAACCCAAGAAAACACAAATGAAAATTTCTCAACTCACCGGTACCTTGAGTTTGATGGCTGCTGCTATTTATAAGTATCTAGCATATCAAATGGTGATCTTTGTGGCAGACCAGATCTGCTGCATGTCAGAATGGTCTCCCTTGCAACAATATAAAGTCCTTTCAAACTCTTCTAAAAGTGAAATATGGAGCACCCAATGAGCCACATCACCTCTTGTCTCCATTCATGGGCCTATCATTTCCTGTGCTGCAAATATAATAATCTTCAGAAATATTATTGCCCACGCAAGTAGTCATTTGATGCCATAAGACATAAGTATTGGATCGTCCAGGAAGTGATTATAGAACAAACAAATTATATAGTCTATCACGGCGTAAAAGAAGATGATTGTCGCTAATTGGATGATTAGTACCCCACGAAGGCAATCGAATAAACTATCAGGTTGCCTCATATTAATTTTCATTGCATATCAAGGATCGACCAAGAATCACCAAGCAACAACTTATATTAAACAATATCTATCATGGGAAGAATGCTATCAAACAGCGATGAGTAAGGAGACTAATCAGAGGTTAAGAAATGACTAATTACGTACGGAAGGGTGAGATTAGTTAAGGAAAGAAGGCGGTTATGAATAGACATAAGTCATGACCTTTACAACATGACTTATCCTTCCATTTGGAAGATATATGAAGGCATTCACTTCCGCTTCAACAATCATCGATTTGTGAATTACTATTTTATTTATCTCTAATAAAGTGCTCAGGCAAGCGAAGTGGGTGATTCCGCCAATCAATAAGATCTCCTGTGCATGTTAGAAAGAATCAATAGGCAAAGACAATATCCACACTGATTGCAAGAACCAACCTAGTAAGATCTGTAACAGCAATAGCCGATTACGGGAATCATTAGATCGTAGCCATTACAAGTTTTGTAATAAATAAAGGGATCAGATCTGGTCGATCAACAGCAGTGAAACTTACTCTAAAAGAATATATTGGGAATATTAAATACTCTGAGTTAGTACCAAATATCATGTGTAAATACGTGTAGTAATAGAAGGAAAAACAGTCAATATATACATACTGTAAAAGTTAAGATTGCATTTGTAATAAGAATGAGGACAACAATTATAATTAAAGGACAGTGAGGGAACTATGCTGAATCTCCTAAGGAGTCGTTTCATTTTGAGAAGTCTAATCATGAGGAGTCATGTCTCATTGATTTCCAAAGGATGCTATCCTTTCGGTTTGAGAGCTATTCATACTTATGAATATAAATGAAGGAGAAGATCTGTCAATGTAATATAGCTGTTCAGTCAAAGAGAGTTACCAAGGGAACGAAGAATAACGGAGAATAAAGGGAAACGGGAGGAAGAGAGGTTGTGCCCGCAGACTGCTAAAAAGGTAAGAGGTTAGTTTGTACGCCACAAGAATATATATGTGTGTGGACGTGTGTGCCACAAACACACATATATGTTTATAATGGATCTGTCATATGTGATATATCACGAATCTCTTTGACAGAGTTATAGTCTTATCATAATATTGTCTCATGTATATGTACCAATATATATATGTATGTATGTAGGATCAGTAATAGTAATTAAGAAATATGTAGAGGCAGGCATAAATTATAAATTAAAAATGATATTGAAATATAAAATGTTATATGAATAACAATAATTTGGCTATGTGATGGAGGCTATTGGGAGAAAATCCCCTTAGCCTAATTCGGGATTATGATAATCCCTGGTAGGCAGTATATACTGAGTACTCATATGCATATATGTTAAAGGCTTGGGTGTCGGAAGCTCACCCAAGAAGAGACGGATCTTGCCGGTCCTCTCTGGTAGACTTGGATGATAAGATGTATCATCCAAGGCAGGGATTGATCATATATGACGATCTTCCTTGGTAGGCTTGGATGTAAGATGCTACATCCAAGATGGGAATCGAATTATCCATCGATTTCCTTGGTAAGGCTTTGAACCATAATGGATTCCAAGAAGGCGGGCATTACAACCGCCTAAGGACATATCCCAATACTTCATTCATATCCTTTTTATTACCTAAGAATTGAGATTAGTTTAATTAAGTAATTGAAGTTTAATTGCAAATTAGATTAGTAATATATATTTTGTTGCATTCTAACAGTCTGTTTAGCAGGAAAGTGATCTCTAACTAGTAGGGACATTACACTCTCCACGACTGTATGGAGATGTTCGATGACACATTGGACCATCTCAACGACACGTTGTCCGATCTGTACAACACGTCATTTTGGTCTATCTTAAAGAAAGCCATTGACCTAGAGACACATCTGAGTGCGGTCATTACAAACCAGTACACTTGTCTCGAGGGCTTTCACCTTTGCAAAGGAGATCTCAAAAAAGACCTGAATGGCCACTTGTGATTCCCTTTCCAATCGGTGGCGCCATCTTTTGTCGAAAGATTTCATTGCATCTGACGACGAGGGTTTCCCGTCGTGGATGTCAGCGGAAGATCGACTCTTTTATGGGCTCTTGCCCGTAGTATAAGGGCTAATGCCGTGGTTGCCATGGACGGGAGTCGTGATCATAGAAGCATTTCGGCGGCGGCGGCGGCAGCTCCTAAGAAGAGCAAGACGAGGCATGTTATCCACATAAAAGAAGGGGTGTATGAGGAGAACATAGCTAGAGGAGTGCCACGATACTGGTAATAATTGGACTTTGAGAGTCCTATCTTTTAGCTGAAAGTCGAAATGCCCCATCTTCGTGTTGAGTAGTGTTTCACGACTTGGGCAAAGAATTTCCTTGGGGGTGATTCGTGCAATAAATAACACATGGCAAACAAAAGTGCCCATGAATTCAGAGCAGAAAGATTAATGCAAGCCTTAATATTTTTATGAATTTGATGTCAAATATTGAGTGTCATTTGTTTATGGTGGTTTTGAGGGCCTACACTTATCCTCATTTCTGCGGTTCCTTTCACAAATTCAGCGTGATTTTGATAGGGGTCGGGGACTTCATTTTCACAAAACTATGGAATGTGGAGAGTTAAGAAATCTTAAGTATTGGCACATGATTTTTCTCGTGGAAGTGCATTCAGTGGTGCGGGTTTGCATTGGTAGTTTGCCTGATGATGTGGATTATCGGGAGCATCTTTTGTTTACTAATGAATTTGCGGCATCAAATTTGGATTCCTTGTGCTAGCTTCTATTTCATTTAGAAGGATGAAAGCTTCTCGAATCACATGAAATTTGGTAACCGCTGTATCTGTCATTTTGAATGGGTGCCATATGGTATTTGCACGTGTCTCGTCCTGTGGTGTCCATGTTTGTGAATTCCTCACTAAGCACAGGCTCTCTCATCTAACTATTAGTAAGGAGTCGCTGGAACACTAGTTGAAAGTCATTAATTTTGAGATGGGTAATCTGTAGGAGAACAATGTGTATAGTCACAACAAAGGTGGATGTGTTCGGCAGCGTTGAACTCAATTGGCTATCAAGCACAGAGAATAGAGGGCAAGACGTGGCATTAGCGGTTGTGAAGGGCATTGCCAATACTTTATCGTGAAATTGTGATGTTGAATAGCTGCCATTTCCTAACAGGGTTGTGTAGTTTCCTGTAAGTCGCACCTCACTCTTTAGAGATCAAGAGAATTGGATGATAACTAGATGGCAATGGTGTTGCCGAGCTAGGGGGTATAGTTGATTGCTTCCACATAGTGCGAGTCGACTAGAGTGAAGAGTGTGATTGGAGTATATTGTAGACATTTCACAGAGACTGCAATCACTAAGTTTCAGCTCTACTTCATCAGACATATTGAAGCCAATAGGCAGCCAATTGTTTGGGCTATCCGACCTCGCACATCTTCCCGATGACTTCCTAGAATGAACAAAGAATTGAGGGCTGGTCATATGGGGTTAGGTGTCACAGTTTGTTATTCTCCCCCACCCATCTGTGGGTGCCTTCATAAGCCACTACAGATGGAATTCTATGCTTGAAAGCGTGACTCTGGAAGTTCCATTGATCACCTGGCCCATGTATGCTGATCAAATGATGGCTCCATTTCTTTGAGTATTTGCTTGCAAAAGTATAAACAATCCATGAGGAAACAATGTTGGCCATAGGGGCTCTTGCTTATGCTACAGGTGGACTTGTCAAGTGCTCAGCATCACCGATTAGTGAAACCACCAAATTTTCATGCTTTGGAGATATTGCTCTTGCTATTGATGTGTAATTTTGAAAAGTATCTTAATTATGCCAACACCAATGCTTCAAGGAGCAGCAGAGCTTTCAGCTCGTATAGTTGGCCAAGATGATGAAATGGTTGATTATATCAATCAATTGAGAAATGTTCATTGAGGTTGTCCTTCAAGATCAAGAAAGGACGGACCATGAAGCATAAGAAATTGCATTCAAGGGAGAAAGAACTTGATGCTTGCAGTCATGGGACTGAGTTGATGACTGGAAATTGGACGAGGAGGTCAAAAGGTTGATATTTGATTTAGAGGGAGTTTGACAAACCTACAGAAGCAACCTTGGACGAGAAGGTTAGGAGGTTGAGGTTAGTACTTCAAGCTTCAAAGGGAGCAGCTAGAGGATCTGCTTTATTTGATTTCCAGGATCTTGATCATATTGATTTAGAGAGAGTAGACCATGTCAAGATGGTTTCTCTAGTGATCAGGAAATTGTAGTAGTTAGAGGAATCTATGATTCATGAGATAGAGTTCCATGTGATATCCCTAGATGGATGGATACTTGGTGGGCTTGGGATTCACCAAGGGTGATGCAAACCTTTGAGACAAGCTTGGAGATATGAAAAAATGAAGCTCTAATTGAGAGGGAGGCTCAACATTAGTGATCTTCTATGATTTGATAACACGTCTCTCTTTGAGAGAGACTTGAGGTGAAAGTCCTTATCTCCACCCTCTGATATGGTTCATGGTGGATGTCATGTGTGTGACTCCATGACTTCATTGGTTTAGTGCTTGTTGAGCCCCTGTGAACATTATTGAGAGGTGACGATCTCACAATGATGAACACTTGTACTTTTGATCATTATTGTAAGGTGACGATCTTGCAATATTGATTGACCATACCATCATGATGGATATCATGAGACGTGATATTTGTGGATAAGCCATGATGGTTAATATTACATAAAGAGATATTCATGGTGGATATCATGTGACGTAATATCCGTGGACATGCCATGAAGTAATATCCTTAAATGCCATAATGGTGGATATCATGAGACGTGATATATGTGGACAAGCCATAATGGTGGATGCTACATTATGTGGTTATGGTGGATATCATGTGACGTGATATCCGTGGATATGCCATAACCTCTGATATCACGCTGAGGTGATATCTTTCTCTCACACAATAAATGGAGCTATTGTGTTTACTATAAGGTATTATTACTTGTTGAAGATGTCAAGTAGGATTCCTCCCTAGCTAAGAGGGAGTGTTGATTTTATTGTAGCTGTGGTCGGAATCCACAGGCCTACATAAATAACACAAAGCTTGTGATCATATTGATAATATAATTATTATATTATTAGTTGTGAGATAATATAATTATATTATGTTATAATATAATTATATTATTAATTGTGATAATATAATTATAGTTATAATTATTAATAATATAATAATATATTAATATTATATTAATATATATAATCATTAATATTTAATTATTTAATATTATAATAAAGTATGGTGTCCCTTGCTGAAAGGGCACCTCTTGCATATATATTATGAGATGTGTGATCTCAATGAAAAAATAGAAAATAATATTAAAAAAAAAAATACAGGCAATACCTGGGACTTTAACAATTTTCACAATTAGAAACATGCAAATCCTTTCAAAATTTGTTTCTATTTCATCCTCAGTCCATCGTATCTACAAAGAAAGTTTCTATTTTAGTCTATAGTTGGCTTGTCATCGCTTCAAGTTCGAAAATCTTCTTCTTGGTTCACAAAGTGCAAGTTTCTAAATTGATTTTTAGTCCATAAATTTGAACTTGATCTTGAGATATCTTCTTTCAAAACTTTCTAATTCCATCCACAGTTCGAATTCTTTCTCAATTTGCACTATATCTTCTTCCAACACTTTCTAAATCAGTTAGCAATTCGAATTCTTTCATGGATTTGATGACATCACTTGCATTTTAAACTTATTTTCGAACTTGCTGTTGACTTTGCTTGACCTCCAAGTGTAGGGTGGACTTTCTAGCTCATGGATGGCGGAGTTTGAACAATAGATGGCACCAAGGCATCAAGAAGGCGGACTTTGAAGAAGAGTTAGGCACTTCAACTTGCAGGAAGGCAGACTTTAATAGGCTTGTTCTCTTCTCAAGTGGGAAGGCGGATTTTCTCATGACCACTCACCATCTCCTTAGGCGGACTTTTACCTCTCCCATATGGCGGACTTTTGGCTCATGTTTCTCACTTGTTGCAAGGTTGGGCGAACTTTCTTGACATAGGCATCATCTTTCAACCTCCAAGTAGAGCGGACTTTCTTTACCTTGAAATCATCTTTCATGTCTTCCGAAGCAGATTTTTGCTTGCCTTAGACTTACCTCTTGCTACCCTTAACACCTTCAAGGCGGAGTTTGATAGATATGCTTTGATGTCATCATAGATAGGGCGGAGTTTGGACAAGCCATAACCATTCACCATCATCCCATAGGGCGGACTTTTCTCATCTCCTTCATGGCGGACTTTGTGCATCATACTTCTTAACTTGGGCGGACTTTTCACCTCTTAGGCAACTTGGAGGGTGGACTTTCTTCATCATGGGCAGGGCTTGGAGAGCTTGACCAAGGCGGACTTTTGGAGTTCAACTTATTCTTTTCTCAAGTGGGAGGGCAGACTTTTCATGACCACTTGCCATTCACCATATCCTTGGGTGGACTTTTTGTGAGTCTCCATCATGGGCGGACTTTCTCATGTTCACTTCATATGTCTTCCTCCTAGGGCAGACTTTTTAGGCATCTCCATAGGGCGGACTTTTTCAACTCTCTCCATAGGGCGGACTTTTTCAACTCTCTCCATAGGGCGGACTTTTCATCCTTCTCCACAGGGCGGACTTTTCATCCCTCTCCACAAGGCGAAGTTTGGAGAGTTCATGACTTATCACCTTGGGCGGACTTTGAAGACCACAGCTTGGGCGGACTTTTGAACTCATGCCACTTTCCTTTCATGAGGGCGGACTTTTGAAGTTCAACTTGGGCCGACTCTTGAGTCTTCTTGTCATAACATTCATCATCAATCACTGATTAGCTAGACTTAGAAAATATTTGGAAAACTTCAAAATTCCACAATTTCTCCAATTTTAACTAGATTAACTTGAAATTTGAAATCCACACTCAGGCAAACTATTTGAAGCATCATGACCCCTAAAATGTAGGAACTTAGCTTTTATGTCAAAACTTGAAAATTTTCGATCGTGATCGAATCAGGTCAGTGGTACCAGTGCAAACCCTAGGTCCTCACTCCAAAAAAGGAAAAAGAAAGCATCCCTAAAAAATAGGGAAAATTGTCTAAAAATAGCCATACTGGGGATCGGGCTAAAAATGCCAAAAACAAAACTTCCTAAAAAATAGGAAAAAGCAAAAAAGCAAACTTTCTAAAAATAGAAAGTTGTTCAAATTCGTTCAAATCAATTGCGTTCTTCATCCTTTGGCCTTTCTAGGCACCTTGACGGTGTCTGGACTACGTTATCACTTGGCTTGCACAAACTGACTTTCAATCTCTGGGACTCAAATCGTTCAAAACTTGACAGAACCGAGCAGAACTGAAGCGGAAGGCCACAGGCACTAACAAAAACCCTAGAAAGAAGGAAAAAGGGAGGGTCCCCATTCACAATGGGGTGATGTGTGCAAAAGATCACAACATCTAGCGCCAACCTGAATAGATGTTCCTGAACATTCCTAAGATAAATTCCATTTCAAACCCTAGAATCAAAAATTAATTATAGCTAACTTACCCGCCAGCTAAGAAGGGTACTAAAAAGGGAAGAGGAATCCTAAATTGTATCAAGATCTTTCATCCTTCAGTTACAGGTGTGTGCAAATGCATTCATTCCCATCTCAAAAGACCATTATGACTCTTTGGTTCCATCATGGCAAATTATAGCTTAATTGTTATTTTGTCTCAACTCCAAAAGCATCCTTGGATAGGGCTTCGTTGCCAGTGAACGTTCATAGCCCCGGTGAGGTTATCTCTATAATCTCACGAAGATTGCTCTACTTCCGACGATTTATGTTTTGATTTGAGGGGTACACCTATAGAGATTTCCGCACACCCAAAAGCCAAGTATTTTGATTTTCTTTCTTTTCTTTTATTCTTTCTTGATATTCTTTTTCTGTTCACATATTTCTTTTCACATTTCCGCTCAATCCTTCAAATGTAATAGTGTCAGGTGTGATTTTCTCCGGTATTGTCTTCTTCTTGGCCTTTCTCGTATCTACTGACCCTGCAATTTTCTCTCCGGACTTTAACACTCACTTCCCCTTGTCCTTGGCTGCCATGCTTCCCTCTGCCATTTTCCTTGATTGTGACGGTTGGTCTAACTGCTGCAACCGTTTTCTCCAATCTAGCTATCCTAATTTCTGTTTCCTAATTCCATTTGAATGATTTAACTGCTGGCGCCAACACTTAATAAACTTTTGAAATTCCGTTATGCTTTACCTTGTACGACAACTTCTCCTTCTTATGCTATCCCTTGTACAACCTCCCACTTATTGTCTACGAACTCTCCTGGCAATGTATAGATAAAATTCCTTGGCGAATGCTTGTACTCCGTTTTCCAGCTACCGTACGAATTTCATGTTGCACACGTACAGATTTCAAATTGCATATGTACTCATTTCGTGTTGCGGCCGTATGGTCTTCCTCGCCTCCTCCTGGTCGTACACTATCCTTTCTTAGCATCCGTATGACTCAATTCACTAGCATCCTCGTTCGTACAACGTAACCTTCAGTCATTATTGGCCGTACGGAATACATGCTCCGACGTCTCATCACCATACCATTTGCACAGATTTCGTCCTTTTGCATCTATTGTACAGAAGTCTCCCTCTCCCTCTGTGATCGTATGGATTCTTATGCTCTCCTGTCTCATGCGAAAGGCTTATGTTTCCTTTGTAATGGTACAAATTCCTCTACTCTGCAACTGTACAAACTTCAATTTGTTCGGATTCCTTGCCCTTTGACATCGTACGGATTTCTTTGTTCATGTGGGTGTACGGATTTCACCCTCTGTCTCTCTTAGTTGTACAATTTTTTTTTTTTAATGTTTGCCGTACAATGCTAATCTAGCTATATGGATTCTTTCTCGAATCTATCAGAGGGACTTGTTCCTCGCTTGATCCGTACGGATTTATCTGCCTTTGCTTTTATTTACATATTCGGTCCGTATGGTATTTGATGTCTTCTTTTTCGTACGATTGTACACTAATTTAAAAAAAAAATTTCTTTTTCAATTTTCAATTTTTTTTTCCAATTTTTCATTTTTTTTTTCAGCTAAAAAGAATCAATAATTACCTTTTCAATTTGTTCAGTTGGGCCCTGCTTCTGGGGGAACTGGATCATTCCGCAGCTGCCTGTGGCGGTAAATCTTCAAATTCGACCCGTTTACCGTCTCCTTTATTGGTTGGTCGGCTAATGTTGACAACTTAATTGCTCCATTTGCAGCTACTTCGCGGATTTTAAATGGCCCCAGCCATTGGACTTTAAATTTCCCAGGCTTAATCTAATTCCGCCCATTATACTTCAACACCTACTGTCTTGGGCCGAAATTCCATGCGCTAGATGTGCTTGTCATGCCAAAATTTTCGTCTTTGTTGGGCGGCTTCAGTGGCCCATTGAGCCATCATTCTGCGTTCATCCAACTTGCCTAACGCGTACAACCGTTCCCGCAGGCTTTCCATATCTCCTAGGCGATCCTTAAACTCAGAACCATGAATTTTGAAGACACAATAGCCTCCTGGCCATACATCAATTGAAAGGGTGTCTGGCCTATGGTGACTTTGTAGGTGGTCTTGTATGCCCATAGTACTGACGACAACTTCTCCCAATCTTCTTGTTCAACTCCACAGGACTTATAGATCATCGACACCAGTATTTTGTTAGTCGCCTTCGCCTGCTCGTTGGCCCTCGGGTAGTACGGGCTTGACAAGGAATGAAAAATCTTGAATTCTGTCAAGAGCAACTTGACGACATGGTTCACGAAGTGCCCACTGCGATCACTCGTTAGTTGGATTGGGATGTGTTGACGTGTATTTTGTACACAATCATACACAGAATAAAATACCCAAAGGTACCTTATCCTCTCTTGAATAAAGTCTCTGATTGCTGAAGATGTCGCAAAGAAAGGATCAATCAGGGTGACTCCAATGTTCTTTTATGTAGGGTCTCTACGTGTGGATAAGCACCAGTGGTCGTTGTGATTGCTGTTTCATCAAGGGGCCTTACGTTCCGAAATAGAATTTCCTATACTAACAAATTCTCAAAAAAGATCAAAAGAGAAGGGCTTGCAAGAGATTAATTCTAGTCTAATCCTAAGAATGACTTAATGCGGACAGGACTTGGTAAGATTTTACCAACTTCAATATTGCCATAAAATAACAACTCAACTGAAATTGATGCGATCTTTTAAGGTAACAAATGATCTTTCAATTCATCAAGGATCATAGACACTACCACAAAGGTACATATCCAAAGTTCAATGACGATTGAAGGTTTAAGTGACTCAAGTTTCTCCAGTTGACCACGCAAGGCGTTCTTACAATCAGCAAGAAGCTAGTGGTTTGGAAAGTGAATCTCACCAAAGATCAAGTCCAACACTTTGTCCTCCAAACTTAAATACTACCTTGACTGAGAATGATTCAAGAAAGTAAACAACCATGAAGATAACCACAAGAGTTGCAATAAAACACCATAACTTCAATATTTTATTGATCTCAAAGTCATCATAAACAACAATTGCTTGAAATTCCTTCTTCAAAGCTCAATCTTGCTACAAAGTAACTTGCTCTTATCTAATTGCTAATCTCTAATATCTCTCTAATTCTCTAATTTCTCATTTTCTAATTACAAAATGAAAAGGAATGAGGGTATATATAGCATCCTCAATTACAATGAACGATCCAGATCAAAAGAAGATCAATGGTCAAGATTATGACACCTAAACCCTAATTAGGGTTTATTACAAATAGTCCCCTTTTTATTGAACAATATTAAATGCATAGCCAAATATTAAATTTGGCACAAAAACCTAGGAGACATAGACCAATGACAATTAAAGTGCCATGTCATCTATAACAATCTTTCTTCTAGAATCTTATTCCTTTCCAATGCTCCTTTTTAGCATATGCAATGAATCTGGAGACGATTCCTTCGATCTCAGCAATTGGAATCTCGGGAAGATTCCTCATTCATTCCTCTAAGTGGATGACCTGATCAAAAGCCTTGAGAAGAGCAGCGTCCCATGCAGGTTCAAGTTCTTTGGTCTTCTCAATCAGGAGCATGGTAGCAAACATCTAGTCCCGTTGCTCATCTGTGATAATATTCGCATCCTTGCAAAAGATGACCTTGACCCTTTCTTCCAATTCTTGTAAGTCCACATCTGTCTCAACTTCGATCCTCCTGCCAAGAATAGTACGTAGTACCTCAAACACTCTATCCTGGATCGGGTGGATAACCTCCTCAACATGATTGCATCTAGTACTGATGTCCTCGAAGAAAACTTCCTTCATCTGGAGTAAAGTTGACCACTGAAGTAAACTATGAGGTCCTCCATCAATTATTTTTTCTTGTACTAGGACCTTCCTTGATGTTTGTCTGATTACTTGCAGGACAGGAATGATAACATCTTTAGTATGAGCAAAGGTGGCTACCGTTATCATTAAGTTGTGGATGATCTCAAGAACCTGGATAGCTCGGTGAATGGTCTGCATCATCCTTGTTGCAAATTCAATAACAACTGTATGAGATTTGTCAATCCAAGAGCTCATAAGCTGGACCAAACTCCTAACTCTCTCTGCCTCACCAACTGATTCAAGGGGAAGTGCCTGCGCAGGAGATACTGCTGGATCTTGACGTCCCAAAGGCTGATTGAGATGGCTAAAGTAGCCTCTCCATGCACCGAGCTCTCTCTCAAGCTTTCTATTTTTTTCCATTTCTTCCCTAAGCTTGTCTTTTAATGCTTCAAATGAATCGGTGGCCTCATCCAATGTCTGTTCGGCTGTGAGTGGACCTAGCTCAAATGTCTCCACATCATATTCCTTTGCAAGGATCTCACCTTCATATTTGTCCACTGCCGGTGTAGCTATCTGCAATTTCCTGGATCTAGTTTCATCTCTGATCATCTTGGACATCTTAGTAGCTTTCCTCCTATCTGTCACTTCTTGAGAATTCCGAACAAGGGTCTCTAAATCAATCACATTATCTTCGTCCTCGATCACAATTACCCTTGTTAGTCTCTCCTTTAACCAATCTGGGATGGCAGACCTTGTTTCTTTAACCTATATCTCCTTAGGCAATGTTTCTTCTTCTCTGAGAGGAGATGTTACTTCGTTATCGTTCTTGTCTTCATGTAGCTCATTGATTTGGAGAGATTGACTTGATGATCGTTGAGGTGCCTGTCCTTCTTCCTGTTTATCGTTTTGTACCATTGATTCCATAGACTCCTCCATTTCAAATGTCCTCTTATCTTGTCGAGAAGATGTGCCGGATGAACGATCTCGGTTTGCCTCTTGCTTCTTCTTGGAGGATTCTCTTTTCTCAGGTCTCTCTTTCCTCTTTGAGCCTCTAGGATGAGGATTGCCCTCACTTACGCTTCGAAGGTTACCTTCGCTTGTGCTTTTGGGATTAGGATTACCTTCACTTACACTTGCTCCTCCTTCAGCTGGTCTTTCTTCCAAAGTAAAGGTCATAGATATGCCCTGCTCTCTCAACTTTTGATGTTGCACATCAACCCATCTGCGAGTACAAGACAAAACTGGAGCCATCAAAGCATCTAGATCCACAATCTCGGGTTCATTCCAATCTAACCTTACTGCTTTGCTTTCTCGATCATAAGATGATTGGAGATGTTTGCCACTGTCCTGAGCTTGGTCGGCCACTCTATAAATCTTGCATTTCCTGATGAAGTCTAAAGGCAATCTAGAATGCATCTTTCTTTTCACTTCAAGATCATCCGAGAGATTCATCACAAAGTCTTCTATCTGAAACTCATGCTTATATTTTCTTCCGACTGTCTCCTCTATATACCCATAAGGATCAAAGCTTTCTCTCAAGGCAAAGAATGAAAATGAATATAAAGCTAACTCCTTCTCTGCATCATCCATGGCTAGAGCATTAGGACATACCTCAACTGATTTCCCTAATATGATAGGCACAGGAACTCCATTTCCATGTCTGTGTCTGAATGCCTTCGCACAAGCTGCCAACTGTCTAGTTACCTCAAGTAACACTATTCTATCTGTCGGATATCTCGGCAACATGTATGGAGGTGAAGGACATCCATGAACTCTAATATATGTAAATTTCGGAAATTGGATAAACCAAGCACCGTACCTCTTTACTAGCTCTTGTGCATCCTGAGATAGCCTATTGTGAATCCCGCCTTGCAACGTCCTGGTGATGTTCATCGTGAAGGTATCATTGACTATCTTGTAGTTACTTCCTGGCGGACGATGCAAGTGAACATAGGAATCACAAACTCTGACCTCCCCGGGTCCTCTTCCAATCACTCCTCTGTGAGGTAGTCCTGCATATTCAAAGCTCCTGATTAAGGCATATATGATGTATGAACTCATGTGGAAGGACTTGGTAGCCTTCAGTCTCCTTAACTGTACGTCCAAGCAATGGCTAATCATTCTAGCCCAATGAATTGTTCCTTTTCCTTGAACTATCACTTGGATGAAGTAGAACATCCACTTCTCAAAATAGAAGGCTTGAGGGGCTCCTGTGACTCGGTTGAGCAGTGTTATCAAATCTCTGTACTCCTCCTGGAAATCGATCCTATGTGGTGTGTTTGGAATCTTGCTCAGGCGAGGACGACTCTTGAGTAACCAGTTCTTATTGATGATGCTTAGGCAAGTGTCTGGATCATCTTCGTATAGGGACATGGCTCCTTCTATGCTTTTGTAGATCATATCTCTGTGCTCCGGAAGATGGAAAGCCTCACTTATAGCCTCCTTTGAAAGGTAAGCCAAAGTGTTTCGCTCTTTAGACACGATCGATTTTGACTGTGGATCATAATGGCGAGCACATTCGATCATCAACTCATGGCACTGGACTGCTGGAGGGAAGCCGACCGCCTTAATGATGCCACTTTCAATTATCCTCCTGGCGACAGGTGATGGCTTGCCAATGTAAGGGACCTCTCGAAACTTCTTCGTACTGAAGTTTCCCAAGTTGGTATCTCCAATGTTGCTCCACTTTGACACAATCTTGGTCTCCAATTCTTCGTTCTTTTGATCTTCCTTCATGAGGGCTGGACGACTGGTGGATGCTCCCGCCTTCAGGGTCGCCATCGTAACACCTACACAACATTTCATAATAAGTAATAGATTTTGCAATATAGAAATATAGATTAGATTAAAGATTGAATTTAGGAAACTTCATGATAAGTCTTTGAGTTATCATTTCCTAAATACGATTGAGCTTATTGGAAATTCAAAATTCAAAATTGAGGCTAGGACGATTCAAAAAATCAAAATTGGACAAGGGGGACCTCGCCATACCTCACTTTGAGAGCTAACTCTAAGAGAATATGCAAAATTAGGGAAATTTGACTAGGCAAAATGAAGATTGAAGTCTTCAACGTGAGCTTGTTCTAGCAAATGCGCTTTCCTTATCAACTTCGCCACCTTTGGGGGTCTCCAACGCCTTGAGGGAGAATTCGCTCCACCACAAACAAAGTTCGCACTCCTTTCTTGATGAGATTTTGCACTTTCTCCTTGTTCTTCCAAAATCGCATGCAACAATGATTGAATGATGTTTTAAACATGCTCACATACTCCTTATATAAGCGCTCACCATTACATTCTCCATAGGCCGACTTTTGAAAATAGGCAAAAAATAAACAAAAAATAAAAATAAAAGGAGGCCGACTTTTGTATAAATACAAAAATAAAACCCAAGCGCTCTCCCTCTTATTTAATTTCTTAATTAATTAATTAAATGCCTTTGTAATTAATAGTTTCGATTTTTTTTTTTAAAAAAGGCTAAATTAATTAATAAATGCCTTGTGCACACCCATTAAATGCCAATTTTAATTAAAAATATTTCAAAGTTTATCGATTTTTAGCATTTAGTGCAATTCAAAAGTGTTGGCGCCTAATCATGGGAAGGATTTGGGACATTAACAATATCGCTTTGGTCCCTGGGAGAGGGACAAGAGCGACTTAAGCATTTTGGATTGATCTTCATGTTAAAAGTCACTTCCTTTACGTCCAAACTGGGATCTTCATTCGTAACTTGGAGCTTGATCGATTCAATTTTTTGAAATGAATGCCTCCTAGACCATTTTCGCCCTGGTCTCTTGGTGAGGGACAGGAGCGATTTTGCTTTCCTTCCTTGATCCTTGTCTCTTTAATCGCCAATTTACGTCACAAGGCAAGTAATAACTTCATCCATTCATTCCATGCATACTCAACTTGTCCTTTGCAAGGCAAATTTGATATTTGAGTGATTTTCGCCCTGGTCCCTTGGAGAGGGACAGGAGCGAACTTTGCATTTTAGCTCAAGATTGTCAACTTTTGATGTTAACTCCTTGTTCACCATCCTCTTAAAGACATCTTCAATCTTGTGTAACCTTGCCTTGACGTAGTTTTTTGAAGGAAATGACTGTTTTAATGAATATCGCCCTGGTCCTTGACTGAAGGATAGGAGCGATTTTGCATCTTTGCTCAAGTTAGTCAATTTTTAAAGTTTGGTTCCTTGTCCATCACCCTTCAAAAGACCCTTTGACTTCGTTCAACCTTGCTTTGGCGTGGCTTCAAGAGGGAATGATGATCTTCATTGAAATCGCTTTGGTCCTTGACTGAAGGACAGGAGCGCCATTTTGCTTTGTGTGCGAACCTTTGATCATATCGACCTCCAATTGCTTTGTAAACGTAGAATATCACTTTCTCTTCCATCTTGAGTCCCGGACACAAGAAATAGTACTTTGCAATGCAAGCATTCTATGTTTTTTTGAAGATTTCGCTCTGGTCCCTTGGAGAGGGACAGGAGCGCTTTGGCCATTTCCCATCACATTTCGCGGTCTTTGTAACTTCACTCTTCTTTGAAGCATTTCCAACATCATCGCCACCTTGTACCTTGGCCTGGATTCATTAAAATTCGGAGGGGAAGGCTAAATAACCAAGATTTCGTCTTGGTCCTTGACTGAAGGACAGGAGCGATTTTACACTTATGGCACAAACCCTTAATTATATCAACGTTAAATTGTCTTCCAGGCGTGAAACATTGCTCCTTATTCCCTTTTGAGTCTTGCAAACGAAACTGGCACTCTAAAATTAGGCACACTTGAGGATTTCGCTCTGGTCCCTGGGAGAGGGACAGGAGCGAATTAGCCAATTTGAGCAAGTTTTGTGGTCTTTTGCAACTTCGTTTCTCTTAGTGGCATTCCAAATATCATCTTGACCTTGTATCTTGGCTTGGAGTGGTTTAAATTTGGAGGGGAATGTTAGATAGCCTAGATTTCGCCCTGGTCCTTGACTGAAGGACAGGAGCGAACTTGCACTTATAAGCTCATTTGCATTTTGTCAATTTTCAAATTTGTCTTCAACGGGTTGATTGGGGCCCCCTTCACTCATCTCCAACATGAAACTCGCTCTAACTTTGCGGGAAATTTGTCTTATGAAGAGATCGCTCTGGTCCCTTGGAGAGGGACAGGAGTGCCTAGGACAAAATAGGCTTCACTGGCATTTTGCAATCTTCAAAATTATCTTCAATAGAGTGGTTATGCCTCCTTTTACTTGCCTCAAACTTAAAAACTCACTTCACCTTCGCCAAAACTTGTCCTTTAAGCAAATCGCTCTGGTCCCTGGGAGAGGGACAGGAGCTATCTCTGAAATTCGCCTTGGTCCCTGACAGAGGGACAGGAGCGATTTTGACTAATTTGGATAGATTTTCTCCTTCGAGGTGCAATCAAATTATATTCAACGAGTAAAATGTACCTTCCTTGTTCTTTTCCAATCACGAAATCATTCAAATCTTGCAAGGATAAGGCAATCTTGGATTTCAAGCTCCGGTCCTTGGGAGAGGGACAGGAGCGATTTTTGTCCTTAAGGCCAAATGTTCAATCTTTCTTGCAAATGACTAAGTCTGGATGCTTCATCATGATCAAAATGAGGTCCAAAATGGTCTAAGTAAGTCATTTCGCCCTGGTCCCTGGCTGAGGGACAGGAGCGATTTGACCTTAAACCTTAAAAAAACTTGCCATTTTTGAATCTCAAAATCTTCAAAACTTTCAATTCGTGTTCAACTGCATCTCCTGGCGACCCTGCACAAGACAAATGAAACAAATTAATAACCAAGATGCATAAAATACCAATTTCGCCCTGGTCCCTGACTGAGGGACAGGAGCGATTTTACCCCTATAGGCTAAAATATCAAGAATTTAGGCTCTCAGTCACTTCACAAGGCAAAATTAGGTTATCTCCAAGGTCAGGGATCAATTATCAGAATTTCCAAAATTTGGTCAAAATTCACCCGGACAAGATTGCACAACTCCATCATTAACACTTAGGCAAAATTTGGACTTACCTTCAAAATTCCGACTGGACCTAGACAGACTCATCAGACATCCTGACAGACTCACCCTATTTCACAAAATTGCAACCTACACGAGGATGCTCAATAATCACTCAAAATGGACTGGACTCTGGCTTGAAAACATCAAAATGGAAACCCTAAGGCTTAACCCTAGTCCAGACGACTGACTCACTTACCCAAAACCCTAAAAAGCAGAGAAAAGAACAGGCAAAACCGAGCAAAAAGAGGGGGTCCCCATTTTAATGGGGCGATGTGTGAAATGGTCACAACAGGATGCCGTACCTTGTAATAATCTGTTCATAAATGAACTTGGCTGTACTCAAAACTGAGTTGTCCGGCAGTGCTCGCGCCTCAGCCCACTTTGTAAGGTACTTTGCTGCCACCACAATGTAACGACATCTTCGTGTTCTGTTGACCTTTAAAGGTCCAATGAAATCCAGACCCCAACGTTCAAACAACTCTTGGGCATGGGATGGATTGAGGGGCATAAAGTCTCGCTTTAATGGTTCTCTTGCCGTCTGGCACGTATCACGGCCCACCACCCATTCTCGTGCATCATTATACATGGTGGGTCACCATTGTCCGACCAACAATACCTTGCGCACGGTGGTGTTTGGACCCATGTGACCTCCTAAAGGCCCTTCGTGTGCTTCTTGGAGCACTCCCAGAATCTCTTCTTCCATCACACACCTTCTGAGGACTTGGTCAGGTCCCATTTTATACAACAACTCATTAATTAGCTGAAAGGTCTTGCTTCTCAAGTCCAGCTTCCTTCTTTCACTCGGTCCTTCTTTCACTCGGTAACATTCCGGCTGGGAACCGAGAGGTAGACAAATATTCCCCAATGTTCGCATACCGCGGTGGTAGTGCCACGATTTGAAACAGATGTGCATTAGGAAAATCATCATTGACTCTCTCTAGCGGCTCTCCCGACCTAATCCGGGACAACTGATCAGCGATCACATGACTCTTGCTTGGCCGTACAATTATTGTGAAACTGAACTCCTGAAGGAGCAATAGCCACGTGCTTATCTTGCTTGGGATAATGGGTTTATTTACCAAGTAGATCAACGCCTGGTGATCCACATAGAAGGTGAAGGGTGTCGGCAGCAAGTAGTGCTGAAATTTTTGTATGACATAGACCATTTTGAGAGGGAGGGCTTCCCTCTCGGTGGTATTGTAGTTCTTCTCGGCTTTCAACATCAACTGACTAGCAAAATAGATGGGATGATCCAACCCATGTCCCCCTTCTTGTGCTATTGTAGCCCCAATAGCATAGTTAGAGGCATCCACGTGTATGTGGAATTCTTGGTCCTAGTTTGGATAGGCCAGAATGGGTGCAGCCACCAGTCTCCTCTTGAATTCCTTGAATGCTTCCCCCTGTGTTGCCCCCATATGTGCGGTTCGCCCTTTCTTGTCAATTTGTCTAGTGGAAATGAAAGTTGGGCAAAGTTCTTGATGAACTTTCGGTAGTAACTTATATGCCCCAAGAAGAACTTGACTCCCGTCACATCAATGGGTGAATCCATCTCCACTATTACCCGTACCTTATCTGGGTCAGTTTTCAATCCAACTTTACAAACGATATGGCCCAACAACTTTCCTTGCGGTACCATAAATCTGCATTTCCATGGATTCAAGCCCAGCCTGTACATTCGGCATCTCTCCATGCACTCTCTCAGTGCCACCAAGTACTGAAAATCGACCAGTCATCCAAAAAGGCTTTAAAATTTCCCACAAGCATCGTATCGAAGATGTGAAGGACTATCCTCTAGAATGTTGCCTACCAATTGCACAACCCGAATGACATCCGGTTGTATGGAAGACTCCGTCCTCCACCACAAAGGTGGTCTTCAACTTATCCTCAACTATAGAAATCTGATTGTATCCGAAAAAGCCGTCCGGAAATGAGTACATTTCATGGCCGACCACCTCCTCCAAGATGCTGTCTGTGAAAGGTATAGGGAACGGATCCTTGATGGTGACTGCGTTGAGGCACCGAAAATCTACGCAGATGCGGATCTGGTTCGCCTCTTTCTTTAGTGATATCACAATCGGCGAGACCTACTCACTTGTTGGACTCTAGCATCTGTTCAATCTCTTCGTTCACCTTGGCAGCATAGTTCTTATTCATTCGGTACAGTCACTTCCATACCGGCTGAGCTCCCGAGACCAATAGTATTTGATGGACGGACAATTCTATTTGGACCCCTTTTAGATCCTTGTAGGACTAAGCGAACTCGTCCTTGTATTCCATGAAGATTTTGAATGCTACAGCCTTCAATGTCGAGCTCCAATCATCTCCTACCCAGATATTTCGAGGGGTGGCAGTGTCTCCTAAGTTCATCTCCTGCACAGTGGGGTCTTCGTACCTCATTGGTTTGTCCTTTGAAAATTCGTATGCTGGAACATCATTTACTTTGGCGTCTCCCTCCTTATACTCCCTGTATTCTAGCGGGAACTCCTCCTCGCCTGGCTCTTCTTCAATTTGCAGCATGTGACAAGCAGGGTGAAACACTTCATAATCTTCCATTTGCCAGTGGAAGAGTCCATTCAATAAGCAGATGTCATCTTCTGGGCAGCCATCGAGTTCAAGCACTCCTTCATTGTTTGGTTCCATCTCGTCTTCGCCTTCATAGGAATCCTACTCACATTTGTTTGAGTCCTCTGAATCAGAGTCGGATGATGCAAGCTCCTCGCCGACAACCTGGGTCCTCAGGTCAATGATGTACTTCCGCCCCCCTTTCTCCATGGCCAGGGTAATTCTTCTTCCAGTTGTGGTTCACTTTTGTTGTAACCAGCCACCCTCTCCCTAAGATGGCGTCAGAGCCCTTCTTCTTAAGTGGGATTACCAAAAACTCCAATAGGAAGGGTTGTGTGCTAGGTCACGGGTTGGGCCATCAGGGTGCCGAGTGGCTTGATGTCGTGCTGGTATGCTCCCACCAAATTGAATGTGGGTGGCCACAGTGTTGGCTTTCTGAGCTTCTTCCATGTGTCCTCCAACAACACATTTACCCCAGAAGCTCCGTCTACTATCGTGTCCTTGAGTGTTGATGCATAGTAGCTTCAGTCAGATATAAGGGTGACCATTAATATTGATTATACATATATAAGCATGTATGTATGTATGTCAGTCCACTATGTGGATTGACATACATACTCACATACTCCTTCCTTGTGTTTATAAGAATAATCACTTCGAATACTTTTCAAGTCGTCATCCTTATGTCTGATCTAAACTCTACATTAATCTGTGTGATCAGATTCTATTCTTCTCTTGCCTTGTATAGTGTAATGATCATTAAGGCATCATTGTATATAACAAGATCAAAGCTTACATGATCGTATTCATTAGATCGAACTTATATGTTTGTATTTGATAAATCGAACTTGATAATGTGTTTTGCACAAATCGATGACTTTAATTGATTAAGAGTTAAGTTAACTAACATAAATAAAGTTCGCATCCCTTGGTATATAAGGGACACGTTATGAGTGGACATGCCTCCACCTTGTGAAGACATGTCATAACATAACCCACTATATATATATATATATATTTTCGCCGATTTCAAGAGAGAAGAATATAGAAATCAATAAATGCTCTCTCTTCCTTGATTAACAAATTTCAGACTTGAAGAAAATCCTTGCATTGCCCTTGATACATTATTATTGTTGACATTCATATTTTGGAAGGATTAAATTCTGAATACTCTGAATTGAAAGGGAAATCTGCACATTGAACGAATTGCATCAGTCTTATATAAATTTAATTTTTTAACATTGAGGATAGCCTTGAGGATTCCCATTTCCACTACTGCAGGATGCCGACCACTATTTAAGGCCAACAACATTGGATCAGCCGAGGCCTGACCGAAACTTCTGTCTGGGTCGCACTCGAAGGTACTTGTGCAATGCTTTCTACGGAACTGAAAATGGCGGTCCTCAGCTGTGGCATTGTGTCTAGAAGGTCCTTCATCCTTATCGGCACCTCCATCTGCAAGACTTGTCCAATTATGTTCTTTTCGGCTTCAATACGAGATGATGTACTCACCACCTCTGCATTTTTCCCTCGTTTTGCCGTCATCTCCTGCTCATTGTTGGCCTTTGCCTCTCGTAATCTCTCCTACGTATGAGAGTTGGGATAAGTGGCCTTCTTGGTCTGAGCATGCGTGATTGCCAGTACTTCTTTATCACCAGTCTTCTCAATATTGAGAAGATTAACCCCTGGCTTGGGGCAATTTGTCTCATTGTGGTCTTTAGGACCACACCATCTGCACAAGTTTTGTGGTGTCTCCTCTTTCTGGCAATCCCACGCGAAGTGTCCCCACTGGTTGTAGGCCCGACACTGAATCATCGGTCATCCTTTGGCATCATACTGCATTCGACTCCGGTTATTGCTATTATTATTGTTGCCTCTTACTCCCTTTCGGTTACCTCTGTAACCGCTAGATGATGTCGTGGTGTTGGCTTGAGGCTGCGATGTGCCTGCTGTCGTGGAAGGTGATGGCTACTCCTGGGTGAAGAGCACCCGATTTCCCCGTGTCTTCATGTTGTAGGGACATTCTTTGGTGGAGTGTCCCAACACTTGGCAAATGTCGTAGAAGGCCTTTTTAGGACAGGAGCCTTTTGTATGACCTTCCTCCTTACATTCCGCGCACCACACTTCCTCATTTTTGCTGGTGCTTCCCTTCATGCTTTTGAATTCCTTCATCATGCGGTGCATATCCTTCTGAAGGGATTGCACCATTTTACTCGACCCCTCGTCGTTTCTACTTCCGTCGGAGGAGTCCTCTCCAGAGGATCTGTCTTTCTTTTTCCTGGATGTCTTCCCTTCACTTTCCAGGTGCATTGCCTGGTTATAGGCATCTTCGTAGGATCTGGGGGGTACAATTTTCATTTTTCTTCTGAGTGACGACTTTAAACCCTCCACAAACCACCTTTTCTTCAATTTGTTGCCAGGCTGGTTCAATTTTCCCAGCAATTCCTTCAAGTGTCGACTATACGCTCGGATGGTCTCACTTTTCCCTTGCTTGGTGCTGAGAATTTCTGCCACGATTTCATTGTCGTCTCTGAGAAGTCGAAATTCTGTTTCGAAGGCCTTGCGTAGTTCATCCCAAGTTGTCAGCTTAGTTTTATCAGCATCCAAGTACCAATCGATGGCTACTCCATGTAGGGTGGCGGGGAATTCCACCACCTAGTCCGTCCTGTTGGTGACACCATTGGCCGACTAGATTGTTTGGCATGTACAACGATGCTGTACCGGGTCTTATTTCTCGTCTCCATTAAACTTAGGCAACTTTTGCCGATTCGCCATCATGTTCCTTGGCGGCGGCCCAGTCAGCCCTCTGAAACTCGAACTTGACCCTCCAGGAACTCCTCTAGACACTGGTCCTCCAGAAGGTACTTCGCTAAGATTTGGTCCGTTGGGTCCCACCAAGTTGCTTTGACTACCAGGGTGTGATGAGCTTGAACCGAACGAATTGCTTCTACTACTGTGACCTTGTGTCCTTCCAACACCTTCGGTCGCACTGGTATCCTCCACCTCTCTGTTGTCGGTCTCTGTCTCCTCTTCCCTCTTGGTCTCGACACCTCTGTATGGCGTGTACGGCTCTATTGTACTCCCATCACCAATCTCTTCCAATGTCAGGGAAAGGTCCCCCGACCGCTTCCTCGTGGTTTCTATTAGTACGGAAACTTGGCCCTCAGCACTCGAGCCATCATTGCCAGTTGTGCTTTCTTCAGGAAGTTTCTTCAATCGTCACCGACGTTCTACTTGTTGTTCTAACCTCAGCGTCCTCATGGATGCCTCGTGCATGTCTTCTTCCTCCTTCGTTACACGGTTTCTATCTTTATTTAGCATCATGGGCATCAATTCCTTCTTTCCGTGGGGTTGAAGGTTCGTCGACGACTTTCGTTACGTTCCTCCTCTCGTCGACTCCTTTCTTCAAATTGCTGTAAAATTTGTTGTTGACAGGTCTCGTGGTAGGTTTCTTCCCAACGAGTTGGAAGAGTAAGGAACGCTTGTGCCAGCAAGCTTGGCAAGTTGTTCATCAATCGATTTACAACGAGACTTACGCCAAGGGCACTCCACACTGCGCTCTCAGGGACTTCCTCGGTCGTGGCCTCCCTCTGTACGTAAGTTTCGATGGATGCTTGTAGAATGCAGGTGAAATCCCTTGTTAGTGCTCCCTCTCCTTCAAACAACTCTGTCGGCTCTTCCTCGGGATTGCTGCTGGTCCTCGTGCTCGCTGGTTGCCCCATTATCGTCATGCCATGTAGTATGTTCCCGTCATTCCAAGTTCAATTTGGCAATGACGCCAGATGTTTTCCTCGGAGGGGTGTATGTGTTCAATAGTGCATAGCAGTACAAAAATGTAGGAAATATGACAATATACAGTAATGCAAGTAAACAAAAGAACTTAGATGTATGTATTCATTAATGCCAAATGCCAGTACATTCAAAACATAACTTTCTTCCACAATATCTGCACCTTGAAATAGGAAACCAAGTACATATATATACGTGTCGGTGTGGGTTGTCCGGTGCCAACTGCCGACAACCATCACGTAACCACCGACCCTTAACACCCGTAACGTTTTAATTACAAAATGACCTGACAACAATCATTGATGGCAACAATGTTTTTGTAGTCATCTAAGTCTTGGAAGTCAACTAGTAAGGATTAACCAATACAGAAGACAGTTTTACAGAGAACCGATAATTAGGACTTCCATCGGTAAACATCGAACACAGTTGCATTCCGTCAACCGGTATAGACGATTCATGAAAAGTTGGATGATGCGGTTTCAAGGCAGTGTTGGAGACAAGTATTTGAAGCTATGTTCACAATCGCATTGGTAGATTCAACCGGATGAGGGAGATTTGATGTGTAGAGCAGACAAACTGGAAGAACATTTAACCGGTAGTGATAAACTCACTTAAATCGATAAATCGACATAGGATTTGTTTTGTTTTTGATTTGGTTTGTCTGTGGCCGACATAAGCAAAGTGTGGAATGTAAGTTTATTTAGATTCATTGGACCTAGGAAATTGTTCCAAGGTTGTAGCTGACTAAAAGTGAATGTTCATAAAAAGTGTGATGAGGTATGAAGTCGGTGTGTTTAAGCGTATGAGATCATTAGCGAATAATGCAAATGTGATTGTGCGGTGATTAGGGAAGTTCTGTAATGAAGTGTTGTTGAAGTTTTGAGGATCTGAAGCAGATCTTATCAGACACAGAAGGTGTTACATGAAGATCTTTTCACTGTTGTTTTCCTAGCAGTTTGTAGCAGTAAAATCCCCTAACCGGGTAGGTCCTAACAGGCCTTAATCTGTAAATCCCCTAACAGGGTAGCTCTATATCAGAGTGTCAAATCCTCTTGCGAGGTTGATCCTAACAGGTCATTGCTCCTAACAGGACTTATCATTGAAATCCCTTAACCTGGTGACTCTTAACCAGGTCTGCTCCTAACAGGGCATAGTTGTAAGACCTTAACCGGTCAAGATTTCTATTCTGTAGATAGTGAATCTTTTGGGTACCAACTCCCACCGTGGTTTTGCCCTTTTGGGTTTTCCACGTAAAAATCTCGTGTTATGTGGAATTTGTTTTATTGGGCATTAGCTTATGTGGTGATATTTCTTATATGTTTGATAAGTTATAAATTGTTAAAGTTGGTGATCAGATTCATATTGTTTTTGCTTGCACTGATTCATCCCCTGCTCTTAGTGCCTTATAAGTTCATCAATTGGTATCAGAGCCACACTTCCTTGAGGCTTAACCACTTGGGAAGGATCCCTAAGGTAGACATGGGGGAAGGAATGAGTTATAGAGAGATGTCCAGAAGACTTGTAGAAATAGAGGAAGCCCTAGAAACTGTGAGAGGGAAGTATAAAGCTTCACTTGCTAAGAGGAAAGAGCTTACTGAACAATTGTTGGAAGTCTCTGAAAGCAGCTTTCCTGATGAAGCAAACATAGATGCACTGGTTGATGAAGTAGAGAAACTGAATGATGAGAAAGCTAACCTGAGGAGAGAGCTCAAAGCCCAAACCATCCGAATGAGTCAAGAACTTGAAGCAAGGAGGACAACAAAAGACAAGATCAAACAAAAAGAACATGAGATATTTAAACTGATTCAAGAGGTTGGAACCCTGACTGGTTACCTTCAAGAAGAAAAAGAAGAAAAAGAAGAAATAAAGGCTGATCTTGATATGGCAATGTCTCTTAGAGAGACTCTTATGAAGCAGAATGAAGATCTTACAAAAGAACTTGCTGATGTTAATGAAAAACTTGCTGAGTTTAATAAAAGTTCTACCATGGTTGATAAACAGATCCAATCTCAGAGGATGAATGGTGATACAAGTGGATTAGGATACTCTACATTTGAGAAAGGTGAGCCTTCTGGTACTAAGGACAACTTGCGTGAAGATAAACTTGCACCTAAGAGTCAGAAATCCATTGGTAAGAAACCCTATAAACCTATATGTTTCAATTGCCATAAACTAGGACATACTGCCAATGTTTGTAGAAGCAGATCTAATGTTGATATTGGTTATAGACCTAATACTTATTAGAGATATGTGCCTAGAAGATTTAAGGTTATTGTTGCACATGCAAGATGTATGGGCATAGATCTATTGAATGTAGATATGGAGCAAATAATCCTACACCTCACCTGAATTAAAGATCTGGTGGTGATTGGAGAAGAAATTTCAATGACCGGAGAAGTACAAGTTGGTAGAGACCCTATGCTAACTAGTCTAGTCCCTATGAGATGGAGAAGAGAATGAATGTGGTTTTTACAATCTGTAATAACTTTGGTCATGTGGCTATGAACTGCAAAGGAACGTCAGGTAGAGGCAATGTAGGACCTTGGAGAGTATCTGGTATGGCTTATTATCACTGTCACCAACTGGGACACATTGCTAAGTTTTCAAGAGGAAAGAAGAATCAACTGGTAAATCAACTTGCTGACCGAAAAGAGAAGAAGAAAGTTGATATTGAGGAAACCAGAGCTGAAATGAATAAAATTTGGAGGAAGAAATTTGATGAGGAGTCATCGGATCAGTCTCATTCTTCACCTAGTGTGGAGAACCCTTCACCGGTAAACTAAGTTATTTATACAACTTGGGAAGAGCTTATTGTCAGATCTTTAGAAGAACCCTTGGATGAAGTACAGTAAGTCAGATTTGTAAATTTTGATATATTTTGATGTTAAGAAGTGTTTTCAGATGATAACTCGTAGAAATAATGTATCTTTGGCAACCGGTAATATATATTAGTATATTATGAGAAGTTTTAGGGTTTTATCGGTAGTAGCATTTAATGCTGTAGATAATGAGCAAATAAAAGGAACTTTTTGAATGTTATTTGTCACATTGCATTTGTAAGAGCATTTGAAGAGCGAATAGAGAAGAGCAGAACTTGCTATTGCAGCATCTAACTTGTTTGACAAAGATTTGAAGTAATCTGGTGTGATTTGTGATCGGCAGTCGGTTAAGAGAACTTTGTCAGAGTCTGGAACCCTAGTTGTGGAAACGATAAAAGTTATTTATCCGGGAATCGTGTTATCTATTTCTAAAGTTTGAAAGTGGATACACCACATCTAGTTGATGTTACTGATAGGTCACGACCTGAATTTAAAAGGCACTCGTTTAAATCTGAAGAAACTGATCCCGTCGGAGCCCTATTCGGGATTCCTTATGGTGTATTGCATGTTGAAGATGTTAGATCGTTTTATCACTGCAAATTGGAAGATTTGAGTATGACTGCTATTTTTGATCAATATAGAGCATTGTGTGATGAGAATGGTATTTTGAAGGATCAATACAAGAGTGTTACCGATAAAGGGTTTCATCATGCAATTAATTTCATTGATGATTTTGTAAATGAACATGTTAGATATGTTCTTAGCAGGATTCATGATCAGTTTATGTGGCTTGATCGACCACATAAGATTACCAAGGAAGCCATTCATGCAGTCATCGGATTTTGTGCCATTGGTGAGGTCCCAGTTTTGAGATCTATTCCGAAGAATGAAGTAGAGAACTTGACAAGATCTAAGTGGGATGGCAGAGCTATGACGGTGAACAATATCAATGATCCGACAGTAAAGTATACTTCTATGGTTATCGGTTATCGGATCTACTATTCTAGCAAGATGAACAATATCCTTGTTGTTGCTATTCACATTGCCCACCGGATGATAAAGGAAGATGTTAACTATGTCCTGTTAGAGGCGTTGAGGAGTCAACTTGTGCTGAACCTGGAATCCATCAGAAAGGATAAGAGGTTAAGATTTAAATTTGGTCAATTGATTCTTGGTTTATTCTTTTATTTTCAAAATTATTTCCTTGGTATTGGAGATATCCAATGGATTGAAGGCACCCCAACATTAGTACAAATGAAGAATAGCATTATGATGCTTGGTAATGATTTGATAAGATAGCATGGGGATATTTTCAGAAGAAGATGCATGCAAGGGAAAGAGTACAGGCAGAAGTTGGCAACCGGTATGAGGACACTATATGTTTTATGGTTGATACAGACACTTGTATGATGGAGGTAGTTGAGCCTTAGACTACATGGGCTTTACCCATGCGATACGAAGTTGATAAAGAGCTGTTAATTGCATTTGTTGACCATTTGCTTGGACAACCGGTTGATACCAAATCAGAGAGGTTTGGTACTTACAAGGAGAAATCCCTCCAAGTGCATTTTGAACTCCAAAAACCAGTTATAGCAAAGAAAGTTAGAAAGGAGGTTGAAGCTTTTGCTGAGCAAGCAAGATTTACTAAGGAGGCCATAGTCGAAGCTAGAGCAAAACATGCTGCTCAACAGGCTGGAACATCAAGTGCACCAACCGGTACTCCCACCGGTGTAAAGACAAGAGCTGGTAAAGAGAAAGCAGCAAAGAAAAATAAACCAACTGAAGCCAAGAAAGACAAACCGGCAGAAACAAAGAAAGAAAAACCTTCAAAGATTCAGTTCCAGAGAAGAGGAAATATTGTTGATCTTCCAATTGCACCGGTTATGACAGGCAAAAGGAAGGAGCAAGCACACAAGGCGGTAGATGTAGATGAAGAGGCTATTGAGTCAGAGGAAGATAAGAGAGCCCTAAGGGCTAGTGTCAAAAGCCTAAGGTTACCAGAAAGTCAATTGCCAAACCTTCAAAGAAACCGGTAACATTACATGATGCTTGTGAGAGAATGATTATGCTTATTAAAAATTATGGAATTTATGAAGGGTTGAATTCATTGTTTAATCATTTGACTAAAAAAGAACAAATTCAAATTGAAGATGAATTTGTATATAGTATGGATAAATATAGCAAGGCCCTTATTGAATTGCAAGGGCAAATTCCAAATTCTTTATACAATAAAATTGATGCCAGATGGCAGGCTGCAATGAAGTAGGACAGAGAATTTGTTGAGTATACACTATACACTAAAAAATCTTCAATTGGAGGCCACAAAGGAAGAATTAGATGATATTTTGTTGAATGCAAAATCTTCCTGTAGAGCTAAGAAAAGATTGACAAGGATGTTGATCGGTGAGATACAATTAGTCCAGAAAGAGACTGAAATTTTGATAAAGAAATCTTTGGGTCTAATTCCTATTGAAGAGGGAAATGATGAGGAAGATGAACTTGAAAAGCTTAAGGGTGAAGATTTTCCAGAAGGTGTTAAACCTACTGATCTTGAGCCTGATGACATTGTGATGGGAGATCAACCGTTAGATGGTCAACTGGTGAACACACTAACTGAACCGGTGATTATACCTAATGATTACAATAGTGATAATGTTGGTAATACTATTGATAATATAGATGTATATGATGTTGATGATCAGATGTGTGAACAACATGAGCAAAAATAGGAACATGAAGAAAAGAAAGATAAAGAAGAAAAGAAGGATGAGGAGCCATGGGTAGATAATCAGGTTGCTGATACTCAACCGCCACCGGTAACGAACATTAATGAAGAAAATCAAGAAGAGAAGACTGAAGAAATAGAAAAGGAAGAAGAGAAAACTAAAAACAAAGAGGAAATAGAGGAGAAGAAGACAAAAAGACTGAATGTATAGTGACACCTTTGTCACTTGATTCTAAAGAGAAAGTTGTAGATGAAGATGATGATGCATTAAGCATCCAAGGACCCTTGGACATGGATAAACTGAGTTCTGTTGAATTGATGGAGATTGCGACTGCCATGCAATCCTGGGCACAAAAGAAGAGACTTAATGAGCAACAAAAGGAGGCAGAGACCATAAGAAATGCAATAGAAATTTTGTCTAGTCTCCTACCGGAGACTGATACAGGTAATTTTGTTTCTCTTATTGACAAACTTGGACAACTTGTTTTTGATGCCGGATAGTAGATGAAGTCATTAGAGGTTGCAACTTATGTGAGCATTGAGAAGAATTACAAGAAAAAGAGGACAAAGCAATTAATGACTGAAATTGATGAAGGGAAAGTTGCTCTTACTGTCAATAAGGACTATTTGATAGAAGCACTTGAAACTGGAGGTAAAATCCTCTTAGCTGTTTCTAAATTTTCATTATTTTGTGCTGATCTGAAGGAGGAAGCAGAAAAAGAACTTGAAGTTCTTAGTGAGTCATTTAAGCCCCTTAATGACTCTGCAATCAGTTTTGGGTGATCTGTTGTTGAACTTTAGCTGAAAGTATATGAGCAGGAACAGGTGAAGAGAGTCACATCACTGGAGGAATTACAAACACAATTGATTCCCAAGGTGGAGATCTTGCAGAGAGTTTACAAGGAAACCGAGGCAATCCTTGCTACACGTAAGATGATCACCTTAGATGCAATGGAGGAGCTTGCCGAACAGACATAGACTCATGTGGGGATCACGGGAACCATTTTGGAGACATGGCATAATGATCTTAAATAATTGAAGTCTCATTTTAGTGATGCTTTTTCTAGAGTTACATTGTAAAGACATTAGAACTTTTATATATGCTATGAAGTTTTGATGCAAATTTTGATGTAACATGTCTTTATTTTTCATGTATTTACTTCTTTGTTTGACATTGTTGTCAAAGGGGGAGTGAGGGTTGGAGAGTCGGTCAAAATATTGTATTTAAGGTTAAAAGGGAGAAATAGTATGTAATAGTATGAGTCTTGTACTTGTTTGTAATAGCATGCAATTGCTAAGGGGGAGTATATGTCATGAAGTCAATTTTTGTTTTGCACACTTAGTTGACAAATTTTTTCCTAAGTGTTGCCATCAATGCCAAAGGGGGAGAATTTTGGCATTTGATTGAATTGGTAAAGACTGTTGTTGATATGCAACTGGTAAATGTTTGATTAGTGAATGTGATGAAGAGATTGAGATTCATGTTTGACGACTAAGTTTTGTGTTGTCATTGATGGCAACAATGTTTTTGTAGTCATCTAAGTCTTGGAAGCCAACCGGTAAGGATTAACAGGTACAAAAGACAATTTTACAAAGAATCGGTAATTAGGACTTCAACTGGTAAACAGTGATTAGAGTTGCATTCAGTTAACCAGTACAGGTGATTCATGAAGAGTTGGATGATGCAGTTTCAAAGCAACGTTGAAGACAGGTATTTGAAGCTATGTTCACAACCGCATTGGCAGATTCAACCAGATGAGCGAGATTTGATGTGCAGAGCAGACAAACTAGAAGAACACTTAACCGGTAGTGATAAGCTCACTTAAATCGGTAAATCGACACAGGATTTGTTTTGTCTGTGGCCAACATAAGTAAAGCGTGGAATGTAAGCTTGTCTAGATTCATTGTATCTAGGTAATTGTTCCAAGGTTGTAGCCAACTAAAAGTGAATGTTCATAAAAAGTGTGATGAGGTATGAATTCGGTGTGTGTAAGCGTATGAGATCATTAACAAATAATGCCAATGTGATTGTGCGGTGATTAGGGAAGTTATGTAATGAAGTGTTGTTGAAGTTTTGAGGATCTGATGCGGATCTTATCAGACACAGAAGGTGTTACATGAAGATCTTTTCACTGTTGTTTTCCTAGTAGTTTGCAGCAGTAAAATCCCCTAACCGGGTAGGTCCTAACAAGCCTTAATCTGTAAATCCCCTAATAGGGTAGTGTTGTCATTTTATGACACCCTTGGTCCATCAGTGAAAACCGGTCAGAGATATGTTCCATGGACCAGCACTGCCCCAATTGATCAACAAGAAAAGCAATGGAATTATGAAGTGTGAAGTGTTGTCTTGTCAGAAGGAAGTTTTGTTGTGCGTTGCACACACTCTCTGTCGCCGGCAGGGTCCCCCTCTTTTTGGTTTTCGGTTTTCATCCTACTGAGTTTCGAGTTTTGGTTTTTGTCTGCCGTCCCTCTTGTTGAGATCTGGGAAGTAGTAAAACAGTAGCCTTTGCAGTCGTTGAAGAAAGGGGCGTGTTTGGATTTTTGAGTTCCATCGCCTGGGAGTTCTGCGCGAAGAGTCTTGCATCATCATTTTTGAGTGCCCAAAATCAGTCCAAGGGAGATTTGGTCATAGCGTGAGCATGGAATCTGCAAGGTGAGTTTAACGCAAAAAGTTTAAAGCTTGCAAAAGATCCTTTTTCGCCAAAATCGCCTAAACTTAGTAAAATGTCAAAATGTGAAAACTTTGCAAAAGCTCCATTTTCGCCGAAATTGGAATATACAAGGTATACTTAGAAAAAAGTTAACCTTTGCAAAAGTCATTAAAGTGCCGAACTTCGGCGTTAGGAAGTAAAATGTCAAAATGAAAAAAGCTTGCAAAAGGGCCCAAAGTGCCGAAATTCGCACCAAAGGGTAAAACGCGAAACTTTAAAAAGTTTGCAAATAGAGGAAAACCCCCGAATTTCAGTGAAATAGGTAAAAATGCCAAAAAAAAGTTAAAACTTGCAAAATCTTGTCAAGTCTCGAAATTCGACGCTAGGGAGTAAAATGCCAAAAGTTAAAAACTTAAAAAAATCGCGAAAATCCCTAACTTCAGCAGATAAAGAGTATCGAAAAGTTTGCAAAAGCTCCTTAAGGTTCGAAGTTCGGCGAATAGGAGTTAAAACCGGTAAAAGTTAAAGTTCGCAAAAGGAAGCCATATAGCTGAAATTCACACCAAAAGGTAAAGCGCGAAAGTCATAAAAAGTTTGCGAAAGAGCCAAAAAGCCCGTACTTCGGCGATAAAGGGGAGAACTTTAAAATATCGAAAATTGCAAAAAGGCGAAAAAGCTCGAACTTCGGCGATAAAAGGGAGAACTTTAAAATATTGAAACTTTGCAAAAAGGCGAAAAACCCCGAAGTTCGACGCGAAACTTTAAAAGGTTTGCAGAGAGGCCAAAAACCTTGAAGTTCGGCGACGACAAAGACTAAATGCGAAACCTAAAAAGGTTTGTATAACATCCATATCGCTTGAAGTTCGGCAGATAAAAGGTAAAACGTCAAAAGAGCAAAGTTTGTAGAAGAAGGTTAAAGGCCGAAGTTTGCAAAACCTTTCGATTTCGCCCTCCCAAAGCTGATTTTTGCCAGAATGACGAAGCGTTAAGCTTTAATGTTTGCAAGAGGGCTCATAACCTCGAAAGTTAGGTCAAATCGCTAAATAGGGAAGGCTCTTCTTAAACGTCTCCCTCAGCTGAAAGGAAGTCACGCAAGGAGGAGAATCGTCAATCCGCAGTTTTCAAAACCTTTCTTTTCCTTGAAAATCGCCCAAGTCCCGAAATTTCAAGAATCACACTTTGTAGAAGGTCATTTTTGGCCAAAGATCATCTTGCGTTGGGCAGTCCACCAGGTAGGGTTCGATTCTCTCCTTCTAATCGTTAATTTTTGTAAAAATTGGTCATGATTTTTGAAAGTATCAAGCGTAGCATGCAATAACAAAACCAGCTAGGAAAATTAGCCCAAGAATGCAAATTTCAAACTTAGGAAGTTTTGAACCTCATTCATGTTCGAAAGATGAACTTGAAGACGTTGAGTGCAAATTTAGTGATCATTGAACACCCAAGCCCTAAACCGCAGCCAAGTGGCAAATTTTAAACAGAACCAGCTTAGTTTCTTGTTTCGTAGCATTTCATGTCCAAATTAATCAAGCTTTTGCTGAGGTGTCATACTTTCTTCGTTTTGGTTTTCCATTGATCCTTATGTGCTAACGTTATCCTCTTTTGACTAACCTGTTTGTTTCCTTCATCTCGTCTTGTAATCCGCGTCCATTTGTGCAAGATAGATGCCTAAATCTACTGTAGAATTCTCAAAGATGCTTGGTGTAGCCGGAACATCTCAGGCTTCTAAATCAGACATCCCCTGCAAAGGCGAGAGGAAGAAATACCAGTACCAGAGAGGAGGACTAAGGGAGTCAAAGGTCTAGAGCATATGGGAAAACGTAGGTGATACTGACTTGGGCCACATAGACATTTAGGACTTCAGAGACCAGGTATATTCCCCTAACGCCTATGGCAGGGCTAGGCGGATGATGGAAAGAGGTATCGCCCAGGCAGTGGGATTTCTTCCATCAGTGTAGAATTATGAGCTAGTAGTTGAGGCTGCCCGACATTATCAGCCAGAGACCAGATTAGTGGTTCTGGAGAATATGGTCCTAGTTGACTTCACACATGAGGCCATTGGCGACGCATTTGACATCCCGTTCCCGGATAACCCCATTGCGACAACCATAGATGAAGTGGAAGTTGCATATGACATGAACCCTGCTAAATGCAGGACATTGATAAACGAGGAATGGTATAAGGAGAGAAGGCCTTCGAGTATTAGAATTGGGAAAAAGACCCCCAGAAGTGACTTTCACAATGAGCATGGAGATATGGTCACCTTGCTCAGCCGGGTTATGGGACTCCTCCAGTCTAACTTTTTTGAGGAATGGATGTTCTACTTTATGGAGCAGGTCTTTGTCGGGAAATCCAAGTTTGACTGGGCCCAGATCATCAGTGATAATATCCATACCCAGTTGGTCAAACTTGAAGAGAAAAAACACTTCACCATGACCTCCTACCTAGTTTATATGTTTGCCCGACACCAGCCACTGACAGGGTTGATCAAGAAAGGTGAAATCGGGAACGGGCCCAATCAGGTAAAGGTGTAGGACTGCTATCCTCAGCTACATTACTATGATATAGCTCAGAGGGAAAAGAACAACCCTACTTATGCTATTGGTTAGTATGAGCGTGTCAATGACGCCTTCACAATGCACCTAGTAAGGATGATGCAGGGGGGATTACACATAAGACTCTCAGAGCAGGCTACCATTTTGGTACAAAGGTACGGCGCTTGGTTTATACAATTCCCTAGGTTCTCCTATATCCGGATAGCCGGCTTTGAAGGAGCTCCATTCCGACTTCCACGCTATCCAACAGACAAAGTAATTCTTCTGGAAGTTGCAAGGCAAGCACATCCATCGGGTAGCTTATTCAGAGACAAGAAGTAGTCCGAATTCACCTTCCATATAATTTTGGGTAACCTCGATGCGCATTTAAAGAATGCAGCACATGCCGATGAGTCACTTGCTAAGTTAGCCTCTTATGGCCTATAGGAACATTTCCCAAGGAAATGTTTTTATCATGACAATTTAGCAAAAAGAGCCTATGGCAGGCGTTACAGAGCAAAGGAATCAATTGAAGACTATTGGAAGAATTGCTCTGATGACTATGAGGTTTGACGGCATGAATATTCAAGGTTAAGTGTGCAGCAAATGCGACTTTATGAATATCGCCGGGTCCTGGATCAAGTGACAGATTTTGGAGATTGCTTGCAGGTTCGGGAGTTTGAGGCAGTAAGGCACCGCTTGCTGGGCATTGATTGGTCTCAGGATCCAATTACTGATTTTGAGGCAGTTATGGCAGCCCCGGGAAGGTACACTGATCATTGGTTACACCAACAGATTGAGCGACTAATCCATGAGGGAGTTCAATTCACACACCATATGATGGGTAGTCTTGATTCTCAGTCCTCGAAAGATGAGGGAACGTCAAGTGCACCAAAGGAAGAGGTTGAGAAAACGGAAAAAAGGAAGAAAGCCAGAGCTAATAGAGGGACTCGGACGTCAAAAAGGACTAGAAGGGAGAAGATCCCTATTAGAAGACTAGAAGTTACTTCATCATCCAAGGACCCCAGTTCCGATGATGATGTAGTTGAACTTGATTATATACCCGCTCCGCCCTCCCAGAGCGATGTTGATGCATTCGACGCTGATAATCCTCCGACACAAAACAAGCTAAATACAGAGGTGAGGATCATTGATTCTGGTAAACCTAAAAACTGAGTTGGGGAAGGAGAAATTCCGTCCAATCGAGAGGCTGATGTTCATGAACTCACCTAGCGGAGTCGACATGAGTTGCAATTGCATAGTACCGGCAAAGATGACACCATCGTCAAAGGAGAACGAAAGGTAGATGAGACCAACGTGCCCGACAGATCTGAGGAGCAACCATCACATGGGGATACCCGATAGTTGTTTAGTGAGGTAGGGGAGAACTCAGCTATAAGCAAAGGGTTGGATACAGCCTTTGCTCCTCCTATGACATATCAATTGCAGATATCCAATAAACCAACTGAAACCTCTAAGGAGCAAAGTGGAAATTTGGCCATAACATCCGGGCAGAGCATACCTCAAGACTGGTTAGTTGCTCGTGCACAGCGGACGGTAGCCACCAAGCCACCTATCGACTTGGAGGATATTTTCTCTCGCATAGGGGAAACAAAGTCCAAAGGGAAGAAAAAGCCTAAGACCTACTCCCGAATCACCAAGGACGAGCAGAGGAACCACACCATCCATATCGCTACCCCGCCTGTTGATAAGCCTGCAGATCAAATTGCGTTGGCCGATTATAGCATTACAACCGTCCCAATAGGGCGAGCCACCAAAGAACAAGAAAGGGAGGAGTTCAAGGACTCTGTGCAAAATATGCTCAGGTAGCTCGACGAGATAACTGCTGAGAGAAACATGTACCGAGTTCGTGTTGAGCAGGCCGAGGGGTACACTGATCACTTGCTGAGACCATTACATCATGCCCCTGAATCCCATGTTCCCCCATCAGCATTGGCGCAAAGGACTACAACAGAGTTCGAAGGAGTACGGGATACCACCAAGGCTGTCAAGGAATGGATTTGAGACATTAAGGAAAGGGGAGAGCTGATCGTTGAAGATGTAAAGGAAATGGCCCACCACCAAGAGACCATTTTGGTCAAATTGTTCAAGGTAAAGAGGGAATTCCTCAGGGTTCATGAGGTCATTGCTACAACTCTTCCCCTCATGAGGGCTCTTTTTTGGACCCATACATAGATTCCTACATTGTCCGCCATCCTAGATCCCTATGACATCAACATTTTTAAAGAATGGTACTGGACAGCCATCATGAAGAATGAAACAAAAGATACAATTAATAAAGAGCAGGCGGAATGCGAGGAAATCTTGAAAGACATGAGGGACCTTGGTGGGATGATCCTCCGATCAATGGTTTTGGGCTGGAAAAATAGTTTATCCGATGACATAGTGCAGCCGGACTGGGAGGATAGATTGAGAATGGATAAGTTCGCCTAATCCACAGAGGACCTGGATTTTGCCAGTAGATTGCATTCAGATATTTTATGTTTTGAAGCTCATCGGTCCGACTGGAAGGATGGGTTAAAGCATGTAGATCGTCATTTGGATGACATGCAATATAAAATACGCCATCCTCCTATGCCTCAGTTTATGGTGCTGTTCCAATTGTGCATTAGATTTCAAGAATATGTTCGGGCATAATGTGTAGCAGGTCGGGACCTCTGGAAAGAATATTTGCACGTCGAGCATGAATTTATAGAAAAGGGGTCTACAGTAGAAAAGGAAAAAGTGCCTTCATAAAGTGCATAATTCTTTTAAAATCTAAAAAAACACTTTTGGCCATAAAGTCCATGTCTAACTGCCAAGTCAGCTGCAAATTTTGAGCTCCGTGCATGTGCACTTTTTGTGCTGCTTTTTGATAGTTATTAATTGCTTTTTAGGTAGTTATTATTCCTCCTTTGGTGGTTGTTGATATTTTGCCTCCTATTTATGGGCATGGGTACTATGTTGTATGGATGAATCTGGGCCACTTGTTTTGTTTTGATCTTGGCCATTCATCTAATTTTGAAGCTCTATTTAAAGGGGTTGGTTTTCCCTTATTTTGGTAAGAAGTCTAAGATTGTTGTTGAAACTTTGGCGAAATTCATGCAGAATTAATGGAAATTAAAGCTGTTTCATTTCTTTGTGAGTGCATGGTCTCCTTCACCATTTAATATTCTTGTTATGCCTTTTGTTTTTAGTTAGTATTTTTAGGATAATATTTGATAGAAACCTTGGTGTTCATACCATTAAGGATTGGCTAATTGTCACTCCCCTTGCATGGTTAGTCTGAACCCATTTGTGTGCTTAATTCGCTTGTTAAACATCAAGTGAATAGATGTCAAATTTTGCATTTATGTTTAGTAGCATTACAATTCAGCTCCCTTTGAAGATTGCACTAGATTTTACAACATTGTGCTTTATTAGCTGATAATGTTAAATTTGGTTTTTTTGAGGTTTCTGTCTGTTTTCCTGAATATGTTATCTTAGATAAATTAATCAGATATTCTCTATCTCTTTTCCCCTTTCCTTTTCCCCCCTTTTTTTATCAAGAAGAAACCATATAGTCAAGCTGAGATAATATCAATCCAAGTGAAATCAAATGATACAGGACTGTTAAACTTTAGGGAACTCGCTCGAAGTTGTCCATCTAACCTTAAGTCCCCTTTGTGTTTCCAGCAAAACACATCAAACCGCTAAGCTATCCTGCAGTCAAGACTCGACAACCGAAACAATGAGGTAATCCCCATTGATCAATTAAAAAACAGCACTAGAGATTTCCTTATTTCAAGAGAGGATAGGATACTCAGCGAGTACATTATATTCTGTGTTGGCCGGATGGAGTCGTAGTTTTGCGACTTTAGACACGTTAACAAGTTCCTAAGTCTTCCCAACTTCGGTGACCCAGGTCTTTGAAGTTACTGCGGAACTCCGGAACCCCCAGGTTCCCAAGTTCCTTGTTCTTCAGCCTTGAAACCTTGAGGTACCCAAGTCTCCGAAGTTTCCCCAACTACGGTGAAGTTTCCCCAACTACGATGACCCAGGTCTCCGAAGTTTCTCCAACTACGGTGACCTAGGTCTCCGAAGTTTCTCCAACTACGGTGACCCAAGTCTCCGAAGTTCCCCAACTAAGGTGACCCAAGTCTCCGAAGTTCCCCAACTACGGTGACCCAGGTCTCCGAAGTTTCACCAACTACGGTGACCCCGGTCTCCGAAGTTCCCCAACTACGGTGACCCAAGTCTCCGAAGTTTCCCCAACTACAGTGATCCAGGTCTCCAAAGTTCCCCAACTACGGTGACCCAGGTCTTCGAAGTAACCTCAACTACGGTGACCCAGGTCTTTGAAGATCCCTAACTATGGTGACCCAGGTCTCCAAAGTTCCCCCAACTTCGGTGACCTAAGTCTCCAAAGTCTTCCAAACTACTTCTAGCTTGCAACACTTCCGGATGGCGTGATCGACACTCAAAACTTTAAATGCTTTGACAGCTTTGGTGACTTACACACCTTCTTTTGTGAAGCCACAGGTGTGCATTTAATGTTTTTGGCAGGATTTCCATTAGGGGAGGTACAGGGCCATGCTTGTTATGGTGACTTATGTCATGTCTGCATACTCTGACTTTAAAGGGTCAGTCAATCCACCCTTCTCAGAGTTGCCTTTTGTGGGTATGGCTAGGTTGCTTGCATGTACAAGTCAAGTGCACGCACTTCCCTGCACTCCCAGACTGACATACAGGGGTCATGATCACTCTTGTAACCATTTTTCTATATAAAGGCTGTTAAGCCTCATTGTAAAGGGTTCTCTCCCTGCTGCCTTGAGCTTTCTCTATGCTCTCCCACTTCTTTTATATTTATCTTGCATTTATGCAACTGTAAGTTTGGCCTTTGGCCTTTGAATGAATTGAAACTACCATTCTTGCCTTACTTTAACTTATGCATGCTGTGTATGTGTTCTTACCTCCATCATAAGTGTATGTTGTGGTTTTCTTTCACATGTATGCTGTGTTAGCTTGTCTTCTGAGTGTGACTTGTGGGAATCCTTCTCCCCTCTTGACAGTTAGTAAATTCTAACCTCCACACATGTATTGGGATCATTCATACAACTGAAGTTGTGCATTTCCAAGGTGTTTCAGTTAATTCCTTGTGTCATTTCGGTAGGGAGAGAAACAATCTCTTCTTTGTGCATCACCTCCCTTTATTTCAAGCAATTCTTTCTTCCCTTTACCGCTGCAAATTGTTAGGATACACTTAGGAGTTAGTTTTGAAGTGTTGAGTTGGTTCAACACTTGCACCTGGATTGAGAAGGAAACCGGCCTTGTACGGAGATTCGACCCCCTTGTGCAAGGTCCCACACTTCGGGGTTGTTTCAATGTTTCACAAGGTTGTTGAGTTGATAGCTCAACAAGGGTGCAAGCTTTTGTGATAACAGTTTTTGGCACGCCCGGTGGGACCTCATTTAATTCACATGATAAGGATTCAGTGTTATTCTTGGCATCTTAGCCTTTAGAGGCAGACATCTTCAAGCACTTGGCGACTCTGCTCAAGGACCAGTTCTTGTTCACACAAAGTTCGCAGCTCTGCTTACTCCAGAACTCCGCACCCCCCAGGTTCCGAAGTTAGTGAAACCATCTTACTCCAGAACTCCTAGGTTCCGAGGTGCTTAGACCTGGACATCGGGAACCCCCAGTTTTCGAACACCCGAAACGCCCAGGTTCCGAACTCCCAAACTTCCTTGCTCTGGACCTCCGAACTTTCGAGGTCGATTGCAGATTTTATGCCCAAAATTCATACAAGGGCGTCCTCTAGAGGCAGTTTCCAATTCGTACAGCTCCCATCTACAGGTTCTATAAGACGGAGAGGTAGACCTTCATTGTCACCAGTCAGGGTGTCAAGGTTGTAAACACTCCATCTCCCAGGTCTCGTTCTACTCCTCCATTTGCAAGGCCATTGCTATCAAGGGCTCCCACCACTCACATCAATAGACCATTGTTTCACATGGCAAGAAATCAAGTCTTTGTTACCTTCAATGGGGGGAGTCCCCTTGTTTTGACTCAATGGAATGACATACCAGTGGCTGTATTGAAGAGTATACCATACTTCATTGGTGAGACAACTATTACACCCATTGAGTACATTCAAGACATTGCAAACATCTGCTCCGTCCATAATATCACTCAGGATGATGTTGCTGTTAGACTCTTAGCCACATCTTTGAAAGGCAAAGCTTTGCAGTGGTATAGAGGGTTGCCGTCTAGCTCCATTCACAATTGGGATGAATTGGGGGAGAGGTTGTGCAACCATTTTGAAGACAAAAGTGATCACTTATTACTTGTAGAGCAGTTGACTACAATCAAGAGGGCACCCCACAAGTTCATGGGAGATTTCAATTTCAGATTCCATAAGACATGGAATAGAATTCATGCTCTAGTGAAGTCATCTCCAAATCATGCCTTCTCATATTATCTTAGAGCTCTCAACAACGATATAGCTGTCATGATCTAATCAATGGGTGGAGCCTCTCTACTGGGTGCGTATGACATAGCTATAAGAGCAGAAAATTGTTTGATTCAGGCTAGGAAGATAGCTCCAAGGCCTCCAATGCCTCTCTTCCCAGAAGCTCCTACTCAACAACTAACCTTGGCTCCTATTCCCATGGCACCTGCAAGTTAACCATCCACACCATCTATGTCCTCTAATGAGCTCCGTGAGGTCAAGGCTCTCTTACAAAGTTTTGGAATGAGTTGGTAACACTAAAAAGGCAACAAACTCAATATAGAAGAGCTTACCAAGCACAAGGTCAAAATTATCAGCAAAATAGGCCCGCCTTCCAAGGGCAAAACCAATGGAGCAATGCCAGGCCGTTGAATAGTGTGAACCCCACAACCGCAAGCAGCTCAAAGGCGATAGTTCCAATGCAAAATAACCTTGTCCAAGAGCAAGATTGGTGTCAACCATGCAATCAGGCAAACAACCAAGGTGCATGCCAAAATGGAGTGTTTGCCAAAACTTTAGTAGTGCAGGATGAGCCGACCACTTCTGGCCAGCAGTATGACCCAAATCAGCCTAGTGTTGGCGCTCAGGCTCACTTACAAGGGGATTCTACCTTTGTCAATTGGCAGGAGGCAAAATTCTTTGGTTTGAACCAAACAAATGGTGAGTCCATGCTGTAGTATGCGAGGTCAAAGAAGAGAGCCATGGAGGCTGCCTCACCTTCAACATCAGTCCAAGCTCCAACACCCAATATAGCTGTCCATGATACAAGCCAAAGTACCATGCAAAGGAACAAGAGGCAGGAAGAGACCCAAGTCGTCCAAAGAGCAAAAGTGGACCTTGTAGTCTCAAAGGGGCCTCTAAAGTCAGCTGGCGTTCCTTTCAACATAGTTGATCAGATGAAGAAGGCCAACCTCAACGTCACTATGTGGGAGGCCCTTTCAATCCCATCTCAAAGGGATTTGCTTAAAGAGGCATTAAAGGATGTAAATCAGTTAGGTAGTGAGGCGGCAGTCAACGGAAAGGCAGCCTCCACCAGTTTGGTGCAATCCAAGGAGGAAGAAGATTCAAGCAAAATCAATAAGCCTCCCCCCTTCTATCTCTCCTTAATCATATGAGATAACTTGGTTCACAATTGCGTGATAGATTCAGGAGCTAGTAGCTCAGTCATGCCTAAGAAGGTAGTTGACCTTCTTGGCATAAAATACGAACCTGTGACCAAAGGGGGTGGTCTAACTAGATGGCACTTCTATTAAGACAGTAGGGGTGGTAAAAAATTTGAAGTTAACCTTGCATGCATGCCTTGGCTGCACTGTCTTGCAATACGTATCAATCATCGACCTCCCTGCCTTCTTTACCATCTGCCTGTCTAGAGATTTTACCGCCAAGATAGGTGGGTACTTGTCTTTTGATTGGTCCCACTGCTATTTCGAACAAGGTATGGTACCAAGGTCACCATAAGGGCAGAGCCCATTGCCCAAAACCACATTGAGCCCTACACCTCCAGCCCTATAAACATGAATTGCATTTTGCATGAAGAGGGGGAGGAGTGTATTGTCTGTGAGCCTACCACTCTTTTGCAAGAGGTTCCTGATAGCTTGCTGGACGAATGGGCCAATGCTTTTCAGTTTGATCCATTAGCCGAGACTGAAGAGACTGGGCTTCGCACCTATTGTATCCATGAAGAGGATATTCCTATCCCTAACCTCATCAAGACACCAGGAGACTTAGAGGGGTTATGGAACATGTTTTTTGATGGTTCAAGAAACAAGAATGGTGTAGGTGTCGGTGTGATGCTTGTTTCTCCTGAGCAGGAGAAATATTTCTTCTCTTTTAGGCTTCAATTTGGTTGCACCAACAATGTCGCTGAGTATGAAGCCTTGATCCAAGGCCTCCAACTGACACAAAGCGTAAAGATCAGATCTTTGCAAGTATTTGGAGATAGTGAGTTGGTTGTTAAACGCATCCGACCCCAAAGTGTAGCAAAAAACAACCTACTCAAATCATACAAACACAGGGTTTGGAATTTGATTGAACAATTCGAGGCCTTCAATATCCAGAGCATTCCTAGAAGTCAGAACAAGCATGCTGATAGGCTTGCAGCAGTTGGTGCTCAATTTGACATACAAACACATTTTGCAAGTGAGAAGGAGCAACGCATCAGGCTTGTTGTGAGGCCTACTGTCTGTTGTGACGTTTTCACACATCGCCCCATTGCAAATGGGGACCCCTACTTTTTTACTTTTTAGGGTTTGTTTTCTAGGTCTTTTAGGGTTTTGTCCATTAGCCTTTGCATTTTGAGTGTCGCCAAGGGGATCACATGGATAGCAAGTCCGGCTTGAGTGATGTCTTGATCCTGAAATTTGGCTAAGTCTGAAAGTCCTGATCCTGAAATTTGGCTAAGTCTGAAAGTCCTGATCCTGAAATTTGACTAAGTCTGGAAACTGAAAAACCTCAAAAAACTAGATTTTGCAATATAACTCCTGGAGGTCTGAAACCACTCTCAAACATCCTGAAAGTATATATGGAATATAACTTAAAGTATAATCCTTATACTGAAATGTTATATTCCATAAAAATTATCCTGATGGAGAGTTCAAAAAAGTCAAATTTCGCTCCTGTCCTTCATTGAGGATCCAGAGCGAAAAGCGCTCCTGTCCCTCTCCAAGGGTCCAAGGCGAAGCGCTCTTGTCCCTCACCAAGGGTCCAGGGCGAAAAGGCTTATTGGAGTCATTCCTGACCTTGTTTGGTCAAATTGAAACATCAAAGGCATGGTGAAGGACAAAATGAACGTGATAGAGCATCCAGACTTGATCAAAGACGATGAAATGATGGAGTTTTTGTCTAGAAAGGTAAAAGCGCTCCTGTCCCTCTTTGAAGGACCAGAGCGATTTTCTTTATATACACATTTTTAAACCTTTCTTGGGCTTGAACTCTTATTCATGGCGTATAACAAGATGATATCTTCCCTAGCAAAGGAATTTCGAGATGAAGGATGAAGCACTTTGGCCTAGAAGACAAAAAGCGCTCCTGTCCCTCACTGAAGGACCAAAGCTTGATTTTCAAATTTGCACTGTACTTGCAAGATCAAGACAATTTTATGATTTGAAGAGACCAAGGAAAACATGATTTATCCATTGAATATAATTTAAGTGGTCCACAAAGGAGGAAATCAACTCAAATGACAAAAAGTGCCCCTGTCCCTCTCTGAAGGACCAGAGCAATTTTCCAAAAAGTGCTCCTATCCCTCTCTGAAGGACCAGAGCGATTTTCTAAAAAATGCAAATTTCTTGCAAAGACAAGGCAAGTTTTGTGATTGAAATAAATGGAAGAAGGCATGATTGGCCCATTGAAGATAATTTGGAAGGCTAGTAAAGGACAGATAAGCTTGTAATTGCAAAAGTGCTCCTGTCCCTCTCCAAGGGACCAGGGCGAAAAACATGTTATCTAGCCTTTCTCGCCAATTTTGGACAAATCTAGGCCAAGGCACAAGTTTGAAAGGATGTTTAAAAAGCTTCGAGGTGGAATTAAGATGCAAAATTTGTAAATTTTGATGATAAATGGCAAAAGCGCTCCTGTCCCTCTCCAAGGGACCAGGGCGAAATTTCCAAATGTGCCCGTTTGCCTTACACTTTGAGATGCTATTTTGTTTCCAAGGCTCAAGAAGGAGTGGGGAATGATGTCCTACGTTTGGAGGGTAATTTGAAGCTTGAAACAATCAAGAATTTGCACATGGACTCAAAAGCGCTCCTGTCCCTCACTGAAGGACCAGGGCGATTTTTACAAAACCAATAACTTCCCTCCAAAATTACGCTAAGGCAAGGTTGTGCAAGATGGAAAAGGTCTTCTAAAGCGTGGTGAACAAAGATTTGCCTTCGAAACTTGATAATCCTAGCATAAAATGCAAAAAGCGCTCCTGTCCTTCACTGGAGGACCAGGGTGAAAATCTTTAGAACACCAATTTTGCCTTGCAAAAACAAGTTAAGCATGCATAGAATGGACGAAGGGGATCATTGCTTACCCCACAACAAGAATCGACAAATAAAAGGTGAAGGATCAAGACCAAAAGTGAAAAAGCGCTCCTGTCCCTCTCCAAGGGTCCAGGGCGAAAAGGTCCTAATACACTTCCCTCCTAGAGATCAAGTGAAATCAAACTCAAAGCTCCAGTTAAAAATGCCATTTAAATGCCTAGATGAAGTTTTGGACGAAAAAAGGAGATATGCAAGGTCTAGATTGAAAAATCGCTCTTAGCCTTCACCAAGGGTCTAGGGCGAAATTGATGATATCCTTCATTTTTTGCATTAATTGAACGTTGACATTCCTTGAAATTCACCAAAATTTGCTAACTTTGGAATATTTGAAAAAATTAATTAAATTGGCATTTAACAAATTGATTTTAGGCCTTAAAAAAATCGAACTTTTATTGTGAAGGCATTTAAAATTAATTTTTACTAAATTAAAATTAAAAGTTGAGCGCACAAGGCATTATTTTGCCTTTATTTGCTAGGTCGGCCTACTCCTTTTGAGGTTTTATTTATTATTTCACCTTTTATTTGCTAAGTCGGCCTCATGGGTAAGTGGAAGGTGAGCGCTCTATATATTGGAGGGGTTTGTTTCATATTTCAAATCATTCATTCATTCTTTCCTAAGTGCGAATTTTGAAGGCTATTGGAGAGGCGAATTTCTTGCTAGATTGGAGGATAATTTCCAGATGTTTTGAAGGTATTTGAAGGCGAATTTCCAGAATTTTGAAGAGGCTAGTGGAGTTTATTCTTTTCCAAGCTAGAGGAGGCGTAATTCATCCAAGGGAGGACTATAATCTAAGCTTGTCCATCAAAATCCGGTTTTCTTTCATCTTTTGCCAAGGTTTTGGTAGTTAAGCAATCAAAGAGGAGGTATGAAGAATCATTTTTGAAGTTCTTATTCAAGACTTATTGCGATCCCATTGCAATTTTGTAAAATCTAAGTCTGGAAGATCCAAATTCCATTCATTATTAATTTGAAAATGTGTAGTTCTTGATTTATCATGACTTTTTTCAAATTAATATCTTAAGTTTTACCTTTGAAAGGTCTTAAATTTCATGCTTTAAGGTTTGATGCTCAAAAGACTAACTTTAATATGTTGTGTAGGTATCAAGATGGCGACTCCCAAGCTCGAAGGATCTACAAGTTGGAAGGCTCTCATCAAGGAAAATCAAGCCAAATCAAGGACGGTCTCCTCCAAGAAGATCAAGCAAGGATAAGGGCGACCTCCTCCAGTCTAGCATCGACAAGGACGGCCTTCTTCGGACTAACATCATCAAGGGTGACCTCTTCTAATCTAGCATTCCAAGGTGAGATACATCAATCATCCTGCGCATCAAAGACAAAAGGAGTTAGAACAAGGGTTCATTGAAGAAGCAGATAGTTTCAGAAGAGTTAATTAAAGCTAGCTTCTCAGCAACATCAAATTGGCATCAACCAAGTGTCAGATGAGTTGGCATCCCAGTCATCACTCCTCTAGTCGGATTGATCCACCTCAGCATGTCCAGATTCAATGTACCTAACTCATGGGAGGTGGCACAAACTCCGATGTACCTACCCCAGCTATCCATTGGTCGATTTTTCCAGAGAGGACATGTGTCCAAGCAATACAATTTTATCATTGGTCAAGCATTAAATGTTATGTAATGGTTGTAACAAACCCTAATTAGGGTTTTCATTGTAAAATCTTGGCCATTGATCTCGAATTGATCTAAGCCATCGAATTGTATTGAGGGCACTATATAAGCCCTGACATTTCATTTGTAAAGGGCAATAGAATAGAGTTAGTGGATAGAGAGTAGTTAGAAGGTGATTTGCTAGTTGATAGAATAGCAATTAGAGTAGAGTAGAGAGAGAAGGCAAAGATTGTTGCCAAGATGTTGTTGTAAAAGACTTGTAACTTCATTGAAGAAATGGTGAAATTTATGGGTCGATTCGACAATTTGCATGGTCTCTATACTTCTCATATTTGATTTCATGTTATTAGATGAGTGGAAGAAATGTGTTTGATTGATGGTGAAATTCGTATATCCATACTACTAGCAGTTTGTTGATTGCAGACTTGCCTTGCGTAGTCAACTGGAATCGTTCAGCTTAAGCCTAACTTCAATTATCGCTTCTTCATTGATATGCATCAGCTTGATGGTGTCTATGCCTGCAGTGATGATTTGAACATCATAAAGCTTTCCTTCGAAGATCGCACTAGCCTTGTGGAGATGGTCCTGCGATGTCAAAACAAGATTTAGTTAGAATTTCATCAAAGATCATTCATTGCTCCTACATTCTTAGTATTAGGATTAGATCCTCTCCTCGCCCTCGTCTTTTTTCCTTTTTTCAAATCAAAGCTAGTAAGAGCCTGTGTTCCAGCAATATTTAAAGCAAATCAGAAGTTCAGTCATCAAGTGTAAGTCCCCTTGTGATTCCAGCAAATCACATCATACCACAGAGAGCTTATCCACACGTAGAGACCCTACATACAAGAACCTTGAAGTTTCTCCGATTGATCCTTTTCGCGATATCTTCAGCATTCGGAAACTTTACTCAAGAGAGGATAAGGTACCTTTAGGTATTTTATTCTGTGTTTGATAGTGTACAAAATACATGTCAACATTGTCCCAGACAATCAAGTAAATTGGCAAGTGTTTGAAAGTGATCAGCTGATCGTCAATTTCTTGCAAACTGAAGCAGAAATTTCTGCTAAAAATTAGTCTAGGCTGCAAGACCAGTATGGAGATCAAATCATGCAGCTCAACTCCAACAAGTTGCCTAAAGGTCTAGTAACCTTGGAAGGCATTTTCAATTCGAATGATCATTTGAAGAAGAAGATGAACTTGGCTACAAAGAGGGGTGATGACAAGCCAGTTGTTGTCGCTGAAGGTAGGTCCTTAAACTTGGGCAAGGTGTGCTCCTCAACCGAGCAAGAGGCCTTTGTTGAGCTTTGCCAAGAGTATGATGACATAGTTGGTTGGACCTATGAAGACATGAAGGGTTTTGACCCTAGCTTAGCCCAACATACTATGGAGCTAAACTCAGATGCAAAGCCAGTTAGACAAAAGCAAAGGCCAATAAACCCTAAGATTGAGCCACTAATGAGGAAGGAGTTGACCAAGCTGATAGAAGCCGATATCATCTTCCCTATCAAGCACTCCTCTTGGGTGGCCAACCTTGTCCCTGTAAGGAAGAAGAATGGGTAAATCAGGCTATGTGTAGACTTTAGGGATCTCAATAGAGCCTCCCTCAAGGATCACTACCCCCTTCCCTCTATGGAGCAGATTTTCCAAAAGGTTAGTGGCTTGGAAAGATATTCATTCTTGGATGGGTATTCAGGCTACAATCAGATCTTGGTCCAAGAATCAGACCAATACAAGACTGCATTTACTACTAAGTGGGGTACCTATGCTTATTGTAAACTACCCTTTGGGCTAACCAATGTAGGTGCCACGTTCCAAAGAGCAATGGACATGGCTTTCAAGGGTGTATTAGCAAAGTTTGTGCTTGTATACCTTGATGACATAACTGTTTATTCGAAGCATGCAACTGACCATGTTGGTCATCTTGTGCAGGTTTTCGTGAAATGCAGGGAGTATGGTGTGTCCTTTAACCCTAGCAAGTGTGTATTTGCTACTAATCAAGGAAGATTGCTAGGACACATCGTATCCAAGGAGGGTTTGACCATCGATCCAGAGCGAGTGGAGGCTATTCTTTCTCTTCCACTCCCCAGTCACAAGAAAGGATTGCAAAGTTTCCTTGGTAGGATCAACTTTGTGAGGAGGTTCATTCCCAACCTTGCCACCATGGTAAAACCCCTTACTTCCATGTTGAAGAAAAACTTTGCTTTCAGTTGGACCAAGGAGGGAAGGGCCAGTTTCGAAGAGATCAAACAAGCGATTGCTCAGGCCCCTACCCTTGTCAATCCTAATTAAGAAAGGGATTTTATCCTTTATACCTTCAGAGGAGAATCCAAAATCTCAGCTGTCCTAACATAGCTGAACGATGACAATTTGGAGGAACCTATTGCTTTCTTTAGTGAGGGGCTAAAGGACTATGAGCTTAAATATAGCTATGTAGAGAAGAAGGTCCTCACTGTTGTAAGGGCATTACAAAAGTTTAGACACATGTTTTCCAACAACAGGATCCAACTCTTAGTTTTGCATGCAAGTGTCAAAGATTTCCTTCTAAACAAGGACATCGGTGAGAAGACGATTGGGTGGATAACCAAGGTCATGGAGTATGACATCAACATCAAGATCACCAAGCTTGTAAGAGGCAGGGGCCTATGTGAACAGCTTGTCTCATCTTCTGAGACTACTTCAGAGGTCACCCTTGTGTTACAAGAGGATCAACCAACTGGCAACAACACTCAATTCAGTTGGGTAAGTGACATGACCACCTTCTAAATGGAAGGTAGATACCCCCAAGGTCTGGACAAGACCAAAAGAAGGCATTTTAGGTTGCAGTCCATTCCTATGTCTTAGTGAATGGCACTCGTTTTCGAAAAGATTCCAATGGAGTCTTACTAAGATGTAGCGAGCAAAACGAAGTCAAGAGATTGTTAGAGGAATTTCATGATGGCTCTTTAGGGGGCCACTTCTCTGCAAAGATTACGGCTATCAAAATAGTGAGGGCTGGTTATTACTGACCATCCTTATTTAGTGACTCACATAGATGGGTGAAGAATTGCAAGAAATGTGCTCTCTTCTCTAGGAAGCAAAGACTAGCTGCCCTACCTCTTCATCCCATCCAAGCAGATCAACCACTCGCCCAATGGGGTTTAGACTTCATTGGCATGATAAACCCACCCTCTAGTGCTGGCCATAAGTGGATCTTGGCCGCAACAGATTACTTCAGTAGGTGGACAGAGGCAGTTGCATTGAGGGATGCTACTGAGGCCTCAGTGTTGGAATTCCTTGAGGGAATTGTGACAAGATTCGGTGTCCCATCCACCATCATATCAGACGATGCCAAGGCATTTGTTGGAACCCAAATCAGTTCTTGGGCAGTTAAGCATGGTGTATACTTTAAGACATCATCCAACTATTACCCTCAGGGTAACGACTTAGCTAAATCTTCCAACAAGAACCTCATCAGGATAATTAAAAGGACAATTGAAGACAATCAGAGGGCATGGCACACTAAGTTGAGGACAGCCTTATGGGTTGACAGGATCACACCCAAGAGGGCGATTGGTAACTCCCCTTTCATGCTAGTATATGGGAAGGAAGCAAGACTCCCAACCTCCCTAGAGTTACCCTCTCTTGAACTAGCACATCAGCTATAATTAACAGAGAATGATACCATGACAGTAAGACTAGCTGAGCTGATGGAGCTGGAGGAGGTTAGAAGTCAGGCTATGCATACACTTAAGACTCATCAAGAGCAGTTCAAGAAAGTTTTTGACAAAAAGGCTACTAATAGGGTCTTCAAAGAGAGAAATCTAGTTCTCAAGTGGGATACAGACAGAGCCAAAGCTGGGCGACACTCCAAATTTGATGATATCTGGAGTGGTCCATATGTCATCACTAGTTGCAGGGACGCCAATGCATTTCATCTCTCCAAGCTTGATGGCGAAGTTCTTCCAATCCCAGTGAATGGGATTCATCTCAAGCCTTGCTTCTAAAGAGAGTGTTGATGACTATGTAAATATTAGACTAAAGGTTGTTTTGCTTTCATAAGTGCTTATGCACATGCCGCATTCTCCTTAAGAGGGTGTGCGCTCTAGTTTTCAGTTTTCCTCCAAGTGATGACACACACATGTTTTGGGTCTTTTCAATGTCTCAGTGCCCAATGGATGCTTAAGGCTTTTGGACTTTATGCTTAGCAGGCAAGCATATCGCAGAGATCACCAAAAATGTTGTCATTTTATGACACCCTTGGTCCATCAGTGAGAACCGATCAGAGATATGTTCCATGGACCAGCACTGCCCCAGTTGATCAAGGAGAAAAGCAATGGAATTATAAAGTGCGAAGTGTTGTCTTGTTAGAAGGAAGTTCCTAAGTCTTCCCAACTTTGGTGACCCAGGTTTCCAAAGTTACCCCGGAACTTCGGAACCCCCAGGTTCCCAAGTTCCTTGTTCTTCAACCCAAGAACTCCGGAACCCCTAGGTTCCCAAGTTCCTTGTTCTTCAACCCCGGAACCTCGAGGTACCCAGACTCCGAAGTTTCCCCACCTACGGTGACCCAGGTCTTCGAAGTTCCCCAACTACGGTGACCCAGGTCTCCGAAGTTTTCCAACTACGGCGACCCAGGTCTCCGAAGTTCCCCAACTACGGAGACCCAGGTCTCCAAAGTTTCCCAACTACGGTGACCCAGGTCTCCGAAGTCTTCCAAACTACTTCTGGTTTGCAACACTTCCGGATGGCGTGATCGACACTCGAATCTTTAAATGCTCTGACAACTTTGGTGACATATGCACCTTCTTTTTTGAAGCCACAGGGGTGCATTTAATATTTTTGGCAGAATTTTCATCAAGGGAGTTATGGGGCCATGCTTGTTATGGTGACTTATGTCATGTCTGCATACTCTGATTTTGGAAGGTCAGTCAATCCACCCTTCTCAGAGTTGCCTTTTGTGGGTATGGCTAGGTTGCTTGCATGTACAAGTCAAGTGCACGCATTTCCTTGCACTCCCAGACTGACATACAGGGGTTATGATCACTCTTGTAACCATTTTTCTATATAAAGGCTGTTAAGCCTCATTGTAAATCTTGTGGGTACCAACTCCCACCATGGTTTTTCCCTTTTGGGTTTTCCACGTATAAATCTCTTGTGTTATGTGGAATTTATTTTATTGGGCCTTAGCTTATGTGGTGATATTTCTTATATGTTTGATAAGTTATAAGTTGTTAAAGTTGGTGATCAGATTCATATTGCTTTTGCTTGCACTGTTTCACCCCCCCTCTCAGTGCCTTATACGTTCATCAATTTTGACCCTAATCGCTGCTGTATGAATTATTTGGTATTCTAGCTGCCTTCAAAGTGGTATGACTGGCTAGGTGAGGCCATGTAAGTGCTGGAAAAGGTTGTGGCTGCCTTTGATTGCTTCCAAAAGCTGATTCCCTTGCTGTTACAGGTCTGCAATTGCTGATAAAGTCTGATTATTCTAGCCCAAAAATGAATTTTGGATGAATTCCTCAATTCTGTGACTTAGGGTTTCATCCAAGCTCACCTTTCTCTGGGATGTTTTCATTTCCCAAAGATGATATGCTGCTGTTCTGATTTGCAGAGTTCCAAATCTCATAAGATTCAATAAAAATATGATGAAAAGAATGTGAAAAGCTATCGTACAACTTCTTTTATGCCTCTTAAAACCCAACTCCCAAATTAGGGTTCCAAAATATTAAATTCAATAAACTTTAATCAAGTTTATTCCCCTCCAATAATTCAAACTTTGTAAAGCCTTCATTATTCTTTAAAAAAGGTGTCATTTATTATAAAAATAACTTAACACTTTGGTGCCTAGGGAAGTGTGCCAAGGGCCCACTTTATTATGTTTTATTATAAGGTATAAAGTGATTATAATAATTCACTTTATTATTATTTATTTAAACTCAACTTAGGAAATTAAATATTTCCCAGATAATTCATAAAATGCACATTTGGACTCAGAACTGGAATCCGATTGAAGCCACCTAATCATGGATATACCTAAGTCCTATAGGCTAACTGACAGTTTCCCATAAAATAGGTATCCTCCCTAAAAATTAGGAATTGCCTCCAAAGTCTCTAGAATGATCTTGGAGGTCCCTTGAAGTGTGTTGGTCAACTACTAGTCAACCCCTAAAAATTAGGGATCCCTCCTAAAATCTAGGTAATTGGCATAAACTGCTCAAAACTGCTCACAAAGCCCATGTGATGCTCCAAAGCCTTGGAATGAGTCCCATATCCATACTGTTGACCTACAGAAACTCAACTAATAGGTCAACCATCTATCATCTGCATGTCTCCTAGAAAGGGGACTTTAGAACAATGTTGTGCTAGTCATTGGCTATATTGTGCATGCCAATGGGGAAGTATCTAAGGTGTATGAAGAAGACTCACAACGCAAGGATAAAAATTTGGATGCTGTAGAGCTTGGTGGAGATGCCTCGAAGAAGTTAATACTATACACTAACCGGTTCACATCAGCCGAAAGTAATTCAGCCGTATAGTTCCAATCAGCCGAGAGTAAGTTGATCATACAACCCATAAGAATCGAGAGTACATGGGGCATACGGTCCATAGGAACCAAGAGTGAAGTTGCCGAAGGATTGTCACTGTATGCCAAGAGTAGAGTTTTTGAAGAATTGTCACCGTACGCGGAGAGTAAAGTTGCCAAATGATTGACTAAGTCCATACCGTACGCCATACAATTCAGAGCAGACAAGAGCAAGTTGGCTCCTCAGAGTCCAGGTTGCGTCGACGTGATGAAGTTACCATACAAAGCTAAGAGCCCTAGCTACACCGTACAAACTCGAGAAGCGGAGTACTGGAGATCCGTACAGTCAGGGAGCCAAATTGCAGAGCATTGATATCGTACCTCGTACGATTGGTACACATAGGCCAATCCATATGAGTGAGTAAGTGCTACGCTTAAAAAGTTGTGTGGCCGTACGAGCAAGTGTGGAGGCGGGCGTATAGAAAACCCATGAGTATATCGTATGTGAAGAAGAGAAGGCTGTACGTGAGTACATTGTACGGGTGAGTGTGGGGAAGGCTGTATAGAAAAAACCATAAACATGCCGTACGACTGGCGAGTGTGGGGAAGGCCATACAGAAAAACCATAAACATGCCGTACGATGGGTGAGTGTGGAGAAGGCCGTACAGAAAAACCATAAACATGTCGTACGGAGGAAAAGTTGAACCGTATGCAAGGATTGCTAGGCCATATGGAGGAAGAGTTGCATCGTGGGAGAGAAAAGTTGAACCATACGCAAGGATTGCTAGGCCGTATGAAGGTGGAGTTGCACCGTACGAAATAATTCTTGAGTTGTACAATGGAAGTATTGTATCGTATGGTGGAAGTGTTGAGTTGGATGAAGGGAGTCTCAAGCCACACACCTATGCATTGTACAACCAAGAGAGAAGCACAAGCCTTGTGTGAAAGAACAAGTCTGTATGCAAGGAGGATAAACCCATATGGAAGGAGAACAAGTCAAAAAACACAATACTCGTACGGGAGAATACGCCTTGATCAGAATTTTGACTTCATTGGCCTCGTTCCTAACCCTTGACCCTTGACCTCGTTGGGGGCGTTGCCCCAAACCCCCATTTGATTTGGCAGGTACACTACAAGTTGGGGGTGTCCAGTCGAAGTCACTGTCTGTCGTTAGTCCTCCCGAATATCACTTGATGTTTGCTTGTTGTTTGGAAGACGACTTTTCTTTTGGGGGGGATGATGTTGTCGGCATAAATTGCCTGTTGTTATGTTTGATAATATTTGTTATCTGACAATGTATTAATTAATTGTATTGAGTGGGTTGTCAGTCTCGGGTAGTTATGTGTCGCTTGGTTGACGGTTGTGTACCTCTCGACAACTGTCGGGTCCTTTAAATATGTCGTGTACTGCCAAGGAAGGGGGATGGTATTGTCGGATCTATTGTAATCCTTGGCCGAACACTTTTGGTCTCTTCTCTGTAATAATTGAATGTGCGAATAAAGATATATTTTATTGCCGTGTTTGGTATGCATTGTCATGTACATTATTATTTCCTGTATTTAATTTACCAGTTGTACCAGTAAACAGTAGCTCCCTTTTAAAACAAACTTATATCTATCTAGGGAGGCATGCCATGGGGTCTTTTATGACACTTTATTAAATTTTTATATTTTGATATTATAATCACTTTATTTTTAATAAATATTAAAGTCAACTTTAATATTTAATTTTATTCAAATTCTATCACCTGGCCTCCCCCAAACTGAAAACTGAATGCTGCCACCTGTTCAAGGATGATGACTAGATGTGGCAGGGCAATTGGCAATCTCGTCCTAAAAAGTAGGGATGCTCCTAAAAATTAGGAAATTGTCTCAAATCGATGATAAACACTCCTAAGCCACTTTGCTATGCTCCTCGACTCTCTTTGGTGGTGAAACGGTCAATTGGCAATCCTCCCTAAAAAATAGTACCCCTTCCTAAAACATAGGAAATGGTCTCAAATCATTTGGAATGGTTCGTAGACACTCGAAGACCAACTCTCAGTCATTCCCTAAACAATAGGCATCCCTCTTAAAAATAGGAACTGGCTTTGGACATCCAAAATGGCTGATAAGGCCCTTGTGCAACTCCACAAGCCTCAGAATGGGTTCCCTCTTCTCTCCACTAGCCTACGGGAACCTGATGATAGGCCAATCCCTACTCAATTGCCTGTCAGCTAGGAAGGCGACATTACAAAGGATGCCAAAATGGTGGTCTGATGATGGTTTAGTTCCTTCAGTGAAGCACCACAGAATACAACATAACCCTTGAATACATGAGCAAAACTTTCTCCAAACTTGTCCATACATCAAATACCCTTCTTAACATGGCTTCAACATCAATAGCAACATTTAAATTAGAACCAGAAAGATAGAATTGAGAAATCTAAAACTTAAAAATACTCAAGAACAGATAGACAAGGATTTTATCCTGGGAAAACCCTCCACTTGAGGGTGAAAAACCCAGTCACACCAAAAATGAACTTTATTAAAAGCACAAATCTGATACAATGCTCTCAAGCTTAAATAAGCAATGAACTAAACAGGATTGTTAGCACTTAACAATCATTAGAATAAGCTGATGACAACTCAAAAAAATAGAAGGCTTTTACGACCAGCACTTAATTATTCTGCAATAAGAAATAATCATACTCCAAGAGTGGCGATGAGGGGTTCCATATGGCACCACACATAGCTGTAGAGGATGAAGGGGAAGCAAAATCGCAGCAACAGGAAGAGGAGGAAGAGGAAGATCAACATGGAGGGCTATGAGCGCAATGGAAGAGAATGCGGGTGAAATTCACACCCCCAAAGTTATCTTCGGCACACTTGGTACCATAGGAAGCACTTATAGTGGCTAGTTCGGTGGGGGATGTACGAACAATAGGGTTGCTGTTTCGAAAAACCAATGAAGGAGAACCACCAACACAATGGCGGGTGTCACTACCACAGATCAGCTTAGTTGTACTTGAGTCGGAAGCTGCGGAATGTACTAGTATGGCAGACCAGATAGTGGCAGGGGAGGCCGTACTAGGGAAAGATGAGGTCGTCGTACAGGGTATTGGTACTAGTACGACATGTTCAGGTACTAGTACGGTAGGCATTAGTACGGTACCAACATGTACTAGTATGGTACCAATAGGTACTAGTACGACACCAACAGGTACTAGTATGGTACCAAACAGAGAAAGATGAGGCAGGGGATGTACCGATGACTGGAGATGGTTTGGAGGAGTTGGCAGTACTGGAGAGACTGACGGATGAGGATATAGAGGCATCGTTGGATGGGTGGCTGAGGTAGTTTGCACACACACCTCACCACCCCCCTCCCTTGCACCACACACCATGGCTATTGGGTCGAACTAGTCACAGACAGGACCAAAGAAGCAGCAATTGCCAATAAAACGCGATTAATCGGGGATTGGCAAAACTGACGGTTTATTCCCGAAAATCGCGGTTATTAATCGTTGACTTTTTTCAACGATTTTATCCGATTAAATCGCGGATTAATCGCGCGATTAATCGTCATAAAATCAGGAGCCTGCGAAAAACCCTGAAGTCGCCAAAAAAGGGCGTGAAATGAGCGAAAAAATTGCTTTATATCTGTGCGACGTGGTAGGGTTTGATGCCATATCGCGTGAGAGCTCACGGAATTAGATTTCACGGGTGGGTGTCTGCGAGATTAGGGTGACTGCGAGATTTCACACCAACTTCTTTCCTTCTCATCTTTCTCGAAGCTGTTGGAATTCCAGGTATTTTCCATTTCTTTGCAATTTTAAAATTTTATTTTTATATTATGTTTTAATAGTCATATTTTACTGTTAATATTTATGCTTATATTTACAAATTTACAGTCATATTTTATTGTTAATAAATACAAGCATAAGATGACTATTAAAATTTTATGCTTATATTTACAGTCATTTACTGTTAATATTTTATGCATATTTACAGTAAATATTTATGCTTATATTTACAGTTATATTTACAGTCATATTTTACATACAAGCATAAACTATTTTAAAATAGTTTATGCTTGTATTTAAAATATGACTGTAAATATTATCAATAAATTTTAAAATAGTTTATCAGTAAATTACTGTAAAATTTATTGATAATATTTACAGTAAATACAAGCATAAAATTTACTGATAATATTACTAGTAAATATTAACAGTCATATTAAATATTTATGCTTATTTACTGTTAATTATTAGTAATATTTGTTAATTAACAGTAAAATATTAACAATAAATATTTACAGTCATATTAAATATTTAATTAATATGACTGTAAATATTTTGTTTGTAAATATTAACAGTAAAATGTAAATAAGCATAAATACAAATTTTACTAATAATAACAATAAATATTAGTAATAATAATTTAGTAAATATTAGTAATATTAGTTTGTAAATGTTAATATTAGTAATATTAAATGTTAATATTAGTAAATATTAGTAATATTAAATGTTAATATTAGTAAATATTAGTAATATTACTGTAATTATTAGTAATTTTAGAAATTGTTTTTAATTAAACTGTTAAATATTTACCAATTTCTGTTTAGCATTTACTGTTAAATATGTAATATGATTGTGTTACTGTTAATTATTAGTAAAATTTGTATTTAATAGTAATTCACTGTAATCGGAGTTTACATTTTCATTTATAGTAACATTAAATTCATTTTTTGTTAAATATTCTTAGCTTTTAATATATGAAAATGTCTTTTTCATTTAATATTTACAGTCTATCATAGATTCATAATGTCATTTTTTCTGAAGTTATTAACATTTAATATACAAAAAAATGAAAATTTTAATATAAATGTCTAGTTTTCATGATGAATGTCCAACGTTAATATAGACAAACCCAACCCTAGATCCCTCAAAATTTAAAAACCAAGTGTAATGCTTTTGCAGAACTGATTCTTGATCACAATGCCACGCCAAAAGACTTTGCATGGACACATTGCACAACAATTCCTGGTAGCACGAAGGTCAAGTGCAATTGGTGTCAAGATGAGATCAGTGGTGGAATTTATCGTTTCAAATGGCATTTGTCAAAAGAACGAGGAAATAACACCGAGATGTGCAAAAAATGCCTTGCTGATGTCTCATATTAGGCAGAGCAATCTCTTGAAGGGATTGCTGAGAATAAGGCCAAAAAGGCAAGAATTGGGGTTGAACTAGGTTCTAGTTCTACAAATCCTAGGATGCACGATTTAGGTGAGGATGGTGAAGATGGGGGTTTTAGGGAATCTAGGTCGACACATAATTCTATAGCATGTGGACCAAACACAGGTGGAGGAAACACTAATGCTTTCTTCCAACCTCCTACTACACTAGGATCACAAACCACTTTGGAGAGTACAGGATGGAGGAAAACTGTCACTGAACAAGCAAAGAAGGCAATTGCTAATTATTGGTACTCCTCTCACACGACATTCCATGCTTCCAGAAATCCATATTGGCAACCCATGGTAGATGCTATTGCAGCTGTAGGTCCTGGGTTTCAAGCCTCATCTTATGAATCATTGAGGGTTGGTATGCTAAAAGATGCATTAGAGGATGTTCAAGATGTTGTTAAACAACATCGATTTCAATGGGCTAGAACTGGTTGCAGCATCATGTCAGATGGTTGGACAGATAGAAGGAATCGAACTCTCATTAACTTCCTTGTCTCTTGTGAGATTGGCACTGTTTTTTTGAAATCCGTGGATGCATCTTATATGATGAAATCCACAAATGCATTGTTTGAGATGTATGACGTGGTAGTGACGGATGTAGGGCCACAAAATGTGGTTCAATTTATCACAGACAATGCTGCTGCTTGTGTCGCTGTAGGGAGAATTCTGACAGATAAATACCCTTCCATGTTTTTTACACCATGTGCAACACATTGTCTTGATCTAACCCTAGAGGACATTGGAAAAATTGAATGGGTTAAGGCGGCATTTCAAAAAGCTCACAAGGTTACCAAATTTGTTTATAATCACACGAAGGTTTTGGCTATAATGCGCTCTTTTACAGGAGGCAAGGAGCTAGTTCAACCAGGAGTGACAAGATTTGCAACATATTTCCTTGCATTACAAACATTATGTGAACAAAAAGGTAATTTGAGGCGAATGTTTGTTTCAGCTGAGTGAATGGAGTCCGGTTTCACAACTCAAGCAAATGGCATAGCAGTGGAAGAGTATATGTATTCTATCACATTTTGGGAATCTATTGAACAAATTGTAGAATTTTCAGAGCCTTTAGTAAAAGTCTTGAGACTAGTGGATGGGGATAAACTCCCCATGGGATATGTGTATGAGGCCATGGATAGGGCCAAGGAGGTGATAAGGAGTAAACTGGAAAATAACAGGGATAGGTATATGCCGTTGTGGGACATAATTGATAGAAGGGATGGACAAATGCACACTCCTCTCCATGTTGCGAGATACTTGCTCAATCCTCTGTTATTCTATAAGATTGACTTCATGAAAATTGATGTTGAGATCAAACAAGGCTTCTTCAAGTGCATGGAAAAAATGTTTCCTGACTTGGAAAAATCTGATGCGGCTACGATAGAGTTGGAAATGTACAAGCATGCTAAGGGCTTTCTCTCTTCTAGGGCTGCTATACAAAGCAGAAAGACCATTCAACGAGGTAGACTCTATAAACTTTTGACAATCTCTTTATTTTGCCAACATGCTCATTAAGTTTGTTAATATCATAAGATATTCTTAGTCTTACAATATCATCTCCATATATTGTGTTTTTCAGCTGCATGGTGGGCTTCTTTTGGAGATGAAATACCAAATTTAAGGTGGATGGCAGTGTGCATTTTGAGCCAACCATGTAGCTCATTAGCTTGCGAGTGTAATTGGAGTGTGTTTGAACACATACATTCCAAGAAACGCAACCGCCTATCACAACAACAGCTGAATGACTTGGTATTTGTTCATCACAACCTCCGCTTGAAGATAAGGAAAGCTCAAGGTGGGAATATTAATATATAGTTGCAGTTTTTGAAATTGTATTCACTATTCATTGTGTTTTTCATTCGTAAGGGAAACACTAATTTCTACATGGGCAAAATCAGAAACTATTAAGGAAGGCTTGCCAATTGACCTCGATGAGATATATCCAGAGTGTGAGTTGATTGCTGTTGATGATGATTCTGTTGTGTTGCTGATCGTCCGCTTGAGCAAGAAGATTTTGATCTCATGAGGCAAGCCAACTTTGGTCCTGAATGGGTTGAACGAATTAGGACAGGCTCTTACCTAGGGGCTTCATCATCAGGGCTTCCTGCCCTCTAGCATGTCATTGCCTACATTTGAGATTTTGGAATTTTGTACTTAGTTTATAGGTTGACTTTGTTCAAAGTCACAAACTATATTGTAATTGACATTTTGACATTTATCACTATCTAGATATTATTAATGGTGCAGTATATTTTGTGCAACGTAATCAGTGATAAGAATATAAACAACGAAAATCTATTTCCTGCAATTCATGTGTTCAAGTGTCTATTTTATTTGCCTACAATATCTCTATGATATGGAAATACCTTAAAATATATAAAAAAAGTAGTTTTTGATTGTTTTTCTGCATTTTTTACGTTTTTTTGTATATCCGATTTTTCCCGATTTTTTGAAAAAATCTTATACTTTTGTTTTGCCGATTAATTCCCCAAACGATTATTGCTTCCTTGGACAGGACTACCTCTATCACAGACCAGGATGAGAGGATGTTTGTTGACGAGAAGCATAGGGCAACAAGAAGTGGTGGGCAGAGCCCGAAGATCAGCAATGATGGGGAAAGCAGGCCAGAAGGATCACTGGTAGGACTTCACCTCACTCCACCAGATCCTAGCGATCCAGTAGGCTCACTCCAATGGTTCCTTGGAGAGCTACAGGGGATTCAAAAGTTGCACGTGGAATGGCACAATTGACTGGGTAGATGGAGGCTGACAACTTCGTTGACGCTAAGAAATTGTGCCACTTCATGACTTCTGGGTGTGCAGACGAGTTTGCGTGCCACTTCGAGCAGCAGGGGTGGCTAGACATAAGTACGCCGGAGATGGTACAAGAATGGACGCGCATGTGCCTGGTGGAAGGTGGGGGCACCACCTTCCGCAGCATGGAGGGATCCTTTCGGGATGTGTACCTACAGATGCGACGGCGCCGGATAGAGCAGGAGGCCCAGCAGTTGTATATAGCAAAACTAGAGAAGGAAGGGGAGAAGCATGCACATCTAGCGGCAGTAGAAAAGAACCTGGGGGATGAGCTAGAAATGAAGGTGACTACTTATGAGGCCCGTTGCAACATGCAGAAGAAGGAGGTGCAAGTACTGGTAGCAAAGGTGGCCGAGCTTACCTTGCAGATAGAGTAAAAAGACAAAAAACTGTTGAAGGCCGCACACATGGTGAAAAAGGCACGGGAACAACAGCTAGTGGCAGAGAAGAACCTTCGGCTCCACACAGGGCAACGACCTTCTTCTTCGACCACTGCAAGGACGCTTCCTCCCCCTTCTCAACTTAGTCTTTTGTTTGTATTCCAGCTCCTATGGTCTTAGTCGTCTGAAAGATGATTACTTTTTTTGGGGGGCTGATGTTAGGGGTCAATAACACATGTTAGTTTGTAGTTGGGATGGGTGTTTATGCTTGGTTATGTTGGAGTCGCCGAGAGGTTCCTGTGGGGTAGTTGGTAGTTAGTGACGGTTGGCAACTTGGCCAACCGTCGAGTCTATATATAATTCAGATGGGACCTCGGCAAGGATGGTATTGTACTTACATATTCTTGAGAATTCAATAAAGATATCATTCTTCTGGTATAGCTGTTTGTTATTGTTACTTATGCTTTGATATATGAATGTCTTGTTACATGTCTAGTTGGTACGTGTGGAAAATCCTTGTTTATCCATGAGTTTACCAACCTCACATTAAGGGCTAAACATATATTATCAAGAAGCATAATCGCAGATAAGAAGTTGATAAACCATATCAAAGAGATTAAGGCATCACTAAACTGATCCAATCTCCATTGAAAGAAGATTAAGAACACTGCAATAAGAAGGCAGAAAGGAGATCGATGCCCATGAACCTGATCATTAGCAATACAACCAAAAATAATATCTTTTGCTGGAGGGAGTTGAAATGTATAACCAACAAATATTGATTAATGATGACTAACCATTCCATTGGTTAGTTATCCAAATAATAGTTAATCATCAAGTTCGATCTAGCTAGGTGTTAAACAGTAAGAAGCACGATTTGTAAAGAGGAGAGGTGTAAACAAGGGAAGGATATGTCTGTTCCAGATCAAGAGTTGCAAGTTGCAACCGATCAGAATTATAAAATATTTAATAATGAACCCATACTCATTCTCAAGGGATCTTTGAATATTGTCTTCTTTTCTTATTTGTATTCTAATCGGATCCGCTCAGTCGAGCATTCTTTGCCTTTGGCATAAGGGATTGCATACTTCAAAGGATTACATCAGAAATAGCACCAAGAATATTGCATATTTTCCAAGTATAAATCTGAGACGGCAATCATCATCCAATCACCTATCAGCTTAAGACTATTGCCAAATTAGACAGCTTTCATAGCATTGTTGCTATCATTAAGGGAGAGGTTTGTAGCATATATTCCACAGTGACACATCATAAAGAGCTCTTTACTTCTGCAGATTGGATATCTCAACTTGCATATTTCTTCAAGATAGATCAGAGACAGACAGCAGCATCCAATCAAACTATAGTTGCAGATCAGAGATCATCCTTGCACAACTATCATCAATCATATCAGAGACAGCAGAGATAATCTACCCATACTTACATTGATTGCATTACACTAAGTGCATATATATAGATCAAGATCATCTTGCATATATCTAAGTGTTGAATCAGAGATAGCAGTGATACTGACTTTTTATGTCATCATATTACAAGCGGTAATCATTGTGAATCAAATCTATCAATTTTGCATTGAATAGTATTAATTATCATTTTTCTAAGTGTTATTGGAGTTTATTTTTGGAAAGAAGTCCCTTGCAATTGATTAACAAGTCAATTGTTCCCTTATTCCCTAAATAATAACATAAGGGGACATTGCAAGTGGTATCTGGGCATTTTGTGGTTATAGTGCATTGTTCCTAAAACGGGACATTACAATGGAGATTTGGAGGAATTAGAGACAACATTTTCTACTCTTTCTTGGCGTGGGATTATTTCATTTTTTTTGGGCATGAGAACTTGAGGGTTTGCTCATTCATTTTGGTGTGGATATCTATCCTTGACCTGGCGTGGATTTGTGAGTTGCAGAGTTGTCATGGCATGAGGTTCTGCTTTGGGTTTGGATTTGATATTGGGAGGCTATATTATTTCTTACTCTTGGTGTGGGATTTAGACTCTCCTTATTGGTGTGGTTTGTTCATTGCTTGGCATGGGATTAGACTTTTATTCTAGCGTGGGTTTAATTACATATTCCTTGGTACAGATATCTGAGAGTCGAAGCTTGCTGATGAAGTGGGTGTGGAAACAGCATTGTATTTCTTCACATATGTAAGCCATTAAGAATGCTGTTATAATTATTGAGACCGCATTATTTGTATTTCAGATTCAGTAATCTTATTTCATCTTTGCAGCAATTGAGGTCAGAAGTTTATCATCTGAATTCTGTCATTGTTATATGGTTTATGATCCTCTTGCTCATGTTTTAAAGTTTTCCTTCTCTGCTATGCATCTAAACATTGAGCATAAATTCTATTACAACATGTTGTAAATCGGAAACTGAAAACAATAAATTACATCTGCAAGCAAACTGTTTGACAAAATTATGCATATTGAAAAAGGCAAAAAAAATTTAGTAACAGAACAGGGCTGCATATTACACTCTTCCTCCACAGAGAATTACTCAATGAAAAGGTCTTAAAGATACTTTGCTACTTCCAACAACTTCTGTGTGAATTATACAATTAGGGCAGAGACATCGGAAAAATGCTCATTAGAGTATGCTTACCATCTTGGAGAGTGATCACTGTGATTGACCCTAAATTCTTACAACCTACAAAAGCTACCCAAACACATCTCCTAGTAAATTCAAGCATTCCAAAGTGCATCCTTATTCGATTGTTCTCTTCAACTGAATTCAGAGTAGCCGGAAACTCCTTTGTCCCTCCCTGGGAACGTGTATCCCCGTATCCAAAACAGATACGTATCCAATACAACCTGGATACACGTCGAATACTGTACCCAAAAAAACTCGATTTCCAACCATGCTAGATACTATGTAATTTGATTTTTTTAAAATTTGATGTAAATCTTCCTAAATTTAATTTTAAATAACTTCATTCATGCATTTAAAAAACAAAAAATTGGAATAAACAAAACCTACACTAAATGAGAAAGACAAATGAAATGTTTTTCTATTTCAGCCACCCATTTTTTGGATTAATTTCCAATGCAACTCTACTATTTTTGCATATTGTAAAATGTTAAACCAACTTATCATTATTTATGTAGCAACTATGTGTCTATATTGCTTTTGAAGTAATGAAAATCTCCTCAAATAACTTAGAAAATTGTGTTAAATATATGTATATATGTTTTTTATGAATGATGTATCCAGCCATATCCATATTGGGGGTCTTAAAAAATGGCTGTATCCGTATCCGATATCGTATCTGTATTTGTATGCATATCCGTGTCCATGCAACTTTGATTGAATTTACTCCAGGAGATTAGCATTAACATTAACTCTGGCTGAAGCCTGTGAAGAAAGAGTAGCCACAACCATTATAAATGCAATCAATGAAGCATTCCAGAACGAAGTTCCTCCCTGTCTTGCCCTAGATTTTATCCAATGCTTATTTATCATGAACAAAGTCTTCTGATGTTTTCTATGAGTCCATTCTATGCTTTATAGGAAGTAATGAGGTAATCCAAAATAAACTTGCCTTTGATGAACCTTGGCTTTTCAGGGCTGAGAATTTTTGCAACCAAGAGATCGATTCACTTATGCTTCTGGGGAAAAAACATGATTATTTTTTCTTTATTTTTACACTGTTCTTATTCAAGTTACAAGTACAAATAATGCAATATATATAAATAATTTGGAAGATTCCTTAAGCAGGCTAAGTTTTATTCATATAGATGCTCTGTAAGAAACCGTATCTTGTCAGCAGGAAAATATTCTTTCTATTCAAGTTGTGCTAATTTGAGTTTCCAGCTTAACAAATTTCTTTAATTTGAGCATTGTTAAATATTCATGTTACCTTGTTGATAACTGCTTGTTACCATTCCTTTACTCAGTCTAGATTTCACCGAATATTCTTTGATCTGGTGACTGCAGGAGTTTGATGCAGCTGTTGGAGATATTACAATTACCAGAAAGCGCTCAAATATAGTTCAATTTACACAGCCATTTTTAGAGTCGAGCTTGACAGTGGTGGTGCCTAAATTGCTTAAAAAATCTAGCCGCACCTGGCAGTTTTTTCGACCATTTTCTATAAGCATGTGGTGTACCATGGGTGTTTGTTTTATCATCACTGGAGTAGTTATATGGGTATTGGAACGTAGGAATAATAAGGATTTTCGAGGAAGGCCAAAGAAGATGATTTCCACCATTATTTGGTGAGTATTTGTTTTCAGGGTGAAGAAAATGCAATAATTATCAAAAACCTAAACCGGTGTCACGGTATACTGCAGCAGCATCAAATTCTGGCTGTGCTCAAGATTCTCTCTCAAACTACAATACCATCTATCATTAGTAGCATAGCAATGATTGATTGCACCTAAGATTCTAAGACCATATCCTATATTTACTAAAATATCTGAAATGTTTTTTTACAAATTTCAATTGTAATTCTCATGTTTATAAGAGCAGTGTAAGGCCAAATTGTAATTCTCGTGTTTATAATAGCAGTGTAAGGCTAACTTGATGGATGTAAAGATCATATTGGGTTAAAATTAATGCATGCAATAAACACAGACAGATAAAACTGGCAGAAAACTTCCCAGTGAAGTTCTTATTCAAAATCAACCTTGAAGGTCTTTTTACAAATGTCAAACACATTCTTTATTAGCAATTATATATTGACAATATCTGTAGTAAATTTTTTAAATGGGATTATTTAAATTTTTTTTAATGTTTATATTGTTGTGTTGCAGGTTCATATTGTCAACCCTTTTCTTTACTCAGAGTAAGAAAAAGTGCTTTTATTTTTTGGATCACTGTCATTCTTTTAGATATTAGGCTTTTATTTAAAAAGTTTAGTAAAATTAAAGGATAGTTTCTTGTTATTCGCAGGGGAGAAAGTGAAAAGTGTTCTAGGCCGGATGGTGTTAATTGTTTGGTTTTTTGTGGTCCTTATCATCACTTCGAGTTACACTGCAAATCTCACTTCAATTCTGACTATTGAACAACTAAGGCCAACAGTGAATGGCATTGGTGGATTAATTACAAGTGATGACCCTATTGGCTATCAAAGTGGATCATTTGTGAGAGACTATCTATTAGAGTTGAATGTAGCAAAAGAGAGACTGGTCCCGTTAAATACATTGCAGAATTATAGAAATGCATTATTAAGTGGCCCACAACGAGGTGGGGTGGCAGCAATTGTGGAAGAGAAACCTTATGCAGATTTGTTTATATCACAAAGATGTGAGTTTAAGACTTCTGGCGCAGAATTCAGCAAAGGTGACTGGGGATTTGTAAGTTGTGAAAACCCTGTTTTGCCCTCTAAACAAAAAATTGTAGTGAAATGGATAGCATAGGAACATCCAATTTTTTATGAGTTACTATAAATTTAACTGATATCATGTGAAAGATAATGAACAAACTTCTATGATAGACATAAGGTAAAATTGATGAGGATTCTGGATTGGCAATGTTCTACAAGTGTTCTTCTCCAGACAGTATCTTGCCTGCGTTGATTTTGTCCTGATTTTGCAATAGCTTTATAGGAGTCAGTGGAGGCAATGCCTTAAACTTAAAGTTGCAATATTTACTTTTTTTTGGCTGTTAGTTTTGTTGCAGCAATTCACGTAACTCCATTACATTTTGCTTCATTCTTGTCTTTTGGCAATTATGCTGCAACATTAAATTACTAAATAATTCAGATCTCAGAATGTTGGTTAAATTAGATTATCATTATAATGGACTGGGGAATCTATCCTTATCTACATGATTAAAATCTCATTACAGAATCTAAGAATGAGAATATGGGCTTAAAGTTAAGTATTTGAACATGCACATACGACTCAATGCATAAGAGCTCAAACTTAAGCACATTTTTCCTGTCCTGTTGTTCAATCTTAACTCATCGCTAATTGATTTACAAAAATTGGTCAAATACTTGTATTAGTTGCTAACCTATCTAATGAACAGCAGAATATTATAAAATTGTATAAGAAGGATTTTCACGATACTATTTTCTTTTCTTCTATGCAGGTATTCCAGAAAGGTTCACAGCTAGCTATTGATATTTCGACTGCTATATTGAAGCTTAATGAGGATGGAACTTTGCAACGTATACGTGATAAATATCTAGGAAATTCTACATGTGAATCAAGTGATGAAATTTCCAGCCATCTAGGCACATCGGCATTTTTAGGCTTATTTTTAATAACTGGGATTGTATCGATAGTAGCAATCATTTCATATTGTGTTAGTTTAGCAAGACTGTTCTGTGTTGTTAGGGAAGAGGATATTGCAAACGAGGAAGATTATAGAGAGAACTCATCCAAATGTGCAAGTATAATGCATTCTGTTAAGTCCTTTCTAAAATTTATTACCAAAGAAGAAATCCCTCGACACAGAAGAAAAGATTTGCGATATAGAAGTAAGATACGAAAACAAGAGAAAAAAAGAGCAAAAAATGGGTCAACAAGTGGGAGCTCATTGGGCACTAGAGTTGGATATCAAGACCATTCATTTTCTGGTAAGACAGATGATGAAGACCAAAGTGTCAATCCTAGTCTGCATAGGACACAGAGCCCTGAAATAGAAGGCTTTGGTTCTGAAGGGGAGCTAACGTTTGGGAAACGTGGATGATTGAGGAAGGATTAGTAACGAATAAGGTCCCATATATATTTATATCTGTATATTTAAATATTTTTCTTTTGTTGCAACTTTTAAAACCATGTACAGTAACATTTAAGCCCTCCAAGATGATCAATTGTGCATCAGTAGTTGTAACCTCTTAATGACAGCAAGGGAACCTATAAGCACACAAGCTCCTCTAGAATATGTAACAAAGAATACTTTTATTGGCTAATGGTTTAACACTTAATGCCATCTCATTGACAGATAGATCTCATGTAAACATTTGGAATCCTCTGTTTTTGCTGGGTACAGCAGAACATTCTGTGTTTTTACAGTCCTCACATTTGGATTTTTATTTAATGGTTGTTATCCTTGAGCATTTGTGATTGAAGTGTTGTTGTATTTCAGATATTTCTACAATATATTATACAATATTGTTACCATATGGGATAAACTGCTCTAATTATCACTATTTTGTTACAATTTTTGTTTTTAAATTGGCATTTTATGTGGCATAGTTGCCTTCGTTGTAAGTGGATTGGCAAGCTTGGGTTTACTTATTAGCTTAGTCTTAGGGCTGAAATCAAAAGTAAAAATGTTACAATATGTAAGCTAAATGGAGAAACAAATCTTGTAAGCTTTCACAACTGTTTCGTAAATCAAGAAGGCATTTGGGTTAGTTGCAACCTCACCTTCTAATCCGTGGCCATTACTCCATACATGTGACAATGCCCTTCAGGATGCATCTGCCTTTATGTTGTCCTTGTTTAAGTATTTCAATTCAGTGTTCTAAACATTATCAAAAGAGCTTTAGTTAGTGGAACTTATGATACAAATGTCCTTCAAGATGCATTCCTTTATGTTCTTGATAACAAGAGACTTTGCTTGATACAAATTCCCTGATCTATCATGACTTACGTGATGTGATTTCTCATGACTTACGTGATATACATTAATTAGGAAACGTTTTAATAACAACAAATCAGCAAGACACCAAGCATTGTTGTCAAGTTTTTTCAATCTTCATTAGTCTATCAAAGGGTTTTTGTTATGTAATTGCTAACTAATGATCTCTCAATCAAGACATCTTCCATTTTGAGTTTCCACAAATCAAAGTATTCTTTACTATTTTTTTTTAACTTTGATTTTAAATGTGTGTCATCATTCATGCCAATTTGTAAAATAAAACATAGAAGACCCCCATTGAAACCACACATTTCTCAAGAAAAGCATCCCTTTCTCAATAATCGTTTACATCCAGCTTTGATGCTAATTGATGAGAAAAATTGAATGGATAATTTTATTTAGAAGCTACATTTTAAATTTCATGTTAATTTACAAGATTGTTAAGAACTAGTAATTTTGATTATGAAATTAAATCAACAATAATGAAGATAGAAACAATCACAATGTTTAAATAATATTTTTGTTAGTGTATAATGTCTATTACTATGTTTCGATAATATTGGTTATCTAATTATGTATTAAGTGGTTGTTGGATTCAAGTAGTTATAAGTGTCAGTCAACAATTGTGTTCTTTTTGACAATTGTTGGTTCTTAAAAAGATTGTGTATTATCAAGCAAGGTAGTATGACCTTGTGTGATAACTTTGATCCTTGGTTAACCAACTTTAGTATTCTTTTGTAATAAACTCGTGTGAACAAAGAGATACATTTTACTCATGTATTTGGTGAGCGAGTGAAGCATTGTAATGTTTGAATCAAACCTCCTTGGCATGCAATTTCTATGCACTAGGCTTGCATTACAATATAACCATGGTAAACCCTAGTGAGGAAAATAAAAGTTACTCAAGTTTATAGGCAATGGATCAAAGGATCTTGTGTGACATTGTAAGACTTGTGAAAGAATTGGGACAACACATTGGTAAGATGATAAATCAACTTGTCTATGATCTTTTCTAGCCTCTCAAAATATATGGGAGACATTAACGAAGGCCTTCATAGAATAATTTAAATTGCTTAGTGATAATAATGAATAGTAGCAAAAATTTACAACGCAAAATAAACTAAACACATAAAATGTATGAGCTTATAATCGTAGATTTAAAGAATTGTGTTAGAACATAATGTTATTAGGGGTCATTACCCTTATACCATTTATATAATGTTCTGATATAAGGTTATAAAGGTGTGACTTGTGAAGTCACTTGTCCTTTATTTAAGGAGGTTCTCTCTCATTTGAGAGGTGTGTAAATTTGGAGATTTAAAGTGAATTGTATCACTATGCACAAGAGGTATTATTCCCCATGAGGAAGTATGGGAGGAGTATACCTAGGTTCAAGTCTATTTTGTTATATACTATTTTTGTAAGTGTTTTAATTAAATGATGCTTTACGAGATTTTTTACCCAAAAGGGTTTTCCCCATGTATATCTTGTGTAATGTGTTAATTTATGGTTTTATGGTTTGTAATGCATTTATTTTATATCTTTTTTATAATGATTAGTATCCTAAGATCCAAATTTTTAACATGGTATTAGAGTGGGTTAGGCTAGTACTAATCATTTTTAGAGGTTATATTAGAAAACATATAAAACTTAATGGAAAATATATTTATGTTGAATCAACACGTGTACAAGGCTAAATGTGCTAAGCATCTAGTGTGCCTTCTCGATTGTTTTAAATTCAACTTATCATGGCCAAGTAAGGACATTCTAAGTATTCCTTTTTGTAAGTGATATTTTCAAGAATTTTTCAGTTTATTTTTTCAAATATTCACATACCATAGGTTTGTGAGGGTCAAATATTTGATTACTACGTGATGTATAACATATGTTCAAATTATGCTTTTCTCATTGGATCATGTCCTTTAGAAAATTGGAATTTCTCTTTAGAGAGGTATGAGAGATTAGCAATCATCAAACAAATTTTCATTTAGGTTTATAAACTTAATGTTTCTTTTGTTTAACCTTAAAATTGAATTCATGGAGTCTTCTATTAAAATTGACATCTTTATAAAAGTCAAGTTTTTAAAGAAAAATAGAATTCATAGCCCTTGGACATGACATTTCAATCAAACACAATTTGATCATAATTGATATAAGATCATGACATTTTTTTATAAAAATTCATTAAAGTACATATATTATAATATACAATTGACATTAAACAATTTATATTAGGTTTGTTAAACTTAATCGAACCATTATTGAAATAAGAGTCCTAAAATGAAATCTTCATAGAAGTAAATATAGAGAAAAGAAACCCTTAGATGGTCACAAGTTAGGGTATGTGGATGGTTGAGCCTATGTTCTCCTTATGCAAAAATAATTACAAAAATAAAACATCTCATGCTTTGAGTTGTGTATGCTACTGGTCGTTGATTGCTTGTGAGAAAAACTTTGTATCAATGGGGTAGTTGTTTCATGGCATCAATTTAAATAAAAGACTCATGGTTGTGCATTTGATTGAACTACCTTGAGAGGAAGCTATATTTGCCATGAGTTTAACTTAAAAGAATCATCCCAAGTCATGAAGATGAGCTTCTCTCAGAAGCATCGTACACTTGTCACCTAACATTTGAAGATTTTTTTTACAAAAGAAGTGAACAAGTAATTGAAATATCTACCCAAATTGCAATGTTTTCTACATATATTCTCATCACTTTAGAGTACATTCGAGCAAATGCATACGTTTTATTTTATATCATATTATGTCAAAGGCTTACTTTTACCCTCTGCAGATGCGGTTGCCTCACCTTTGTTGGGAGTGTTGTAAGTCGAATTATAGTGATGATCATGTTTGTTTGTGTAATGTTTTCTCCCTCAGTATTCTCTTCTAGTATACATTTATCTTTTCTATTCTCATGATTGAAACATGAAGTAAGCTGCCAATAATTTTGGTTGCTTCTACACCCATTCTCTCACCATGGTCATCCATCGTATCCTCTCGAACTCAGTACTTCTTGTTGATATTTACTGCTCAAATTTGTAATCACATTAAATTAAAAGATAACATGATACCTTATGAATTGTCTAATTCACTATAATGTTTCTTAAGTTTAAATCTTTGTGATTTCATTTGATTTGCATTGTCTTAGGTAATCTTCATATGTTATGGTGGATCTTTGTTGTTGTTAGGCTAGGGTTTTGTGGATGAATTCATTTAGTCTTTCAATATTGTTTTATCCATTTTCACCATAAACATTTTGGCACGCCCCATGGGACATGGATTTTTGTTAAATCTGTGTTTTTTTGCAGGTTTTTCTAACCCTATATTGCTTTTTGGTAAAACAATTTGGAGAATAACCTTGTGCAGCTAGGGTTTTGGACACAAAATCAAGATCTTGGAGAGATTTGATCCGATCTCACAAAACGGCTTGTAACTTTTGCTCAAAATTTTGTTGGAAGATTGAAGATAGTATCAAGAGATCTAATCCAAAATTCAAAATTTTTGGAGCACATTTTCATTTCTATAATTTTTTTATGACTTTTCATAAAAAATTAATTTTGAGAGAAAAAGAGCGAATTTTACTGATTTTCTTACATTTTTAGAAATATCTCATAATTATACACAAGATCTGTTATTTGTGATTTTAATTTTGATGCAAAATATTTCCTAAAAACTTGGATCTTTAAAAATTAGGGTTTTTCATTATTTTGATTAGAGATTAGAAAAGGCTTTGAATTTTGGCATCAAATGTTTTCTCACAGGTTAGGAAAATTATCAGAGGTGCTCAGTAAATATTTTAGATTTTTTGGATCAATTTTGTATTTTATATGAATTGTTTATGATTTTTCATAAAAATATAATTTTGAGAGAAAATTAGCGAATTTTTTGGATTTTATTACATTTTTGGAAATCTCTCAGAATTATACATAGGATCTGTTCTTTGTTATTTTAAATTTGATGCAAAATCATTCCTAAAAGATTGGATCATTGAAAATTAGGGTTTTGCATTATTTTGCTCATATCTCACAAACTACTTGGTAATTTTGCAAGAATTTTTTTATGTAGATTTGGAATGTCATCAAGAGTTTCCAGTAAAAATTTCATATTTTTTGGATTCATTTTACATTTTATATGAATTTTGTATGATTTTTCATAAAAAATTAATTTTTGGAGCAAATTAGCAATTTTTTTGGATTTTCTTACATTTCTGAAAATTTATTGAAATTTTACAAGTGGTCTTTTTTTGCGATGAATTAGATCTTTGAATTGGTCAAAAAAACGCATTGTTGAAGGCCCCTATTTCACAAAGTCTTTTGGATCTAAAATTTACCTAACTTGTGTGCTTGCAGGAAGGGGTGATCATTTGAAACAATCCAAACTACTAATAGATCTTTGTTGCAGGACCTTGGCAAGGGTTTTTGATCTTTCATTGTGTGCCTTGTTTTCATAGATTAGCAAACACTTCAATTGGTGCACTAAAATTGAAGTAGTGTCCTTTGTGTCTTGGGCAATAGGCTCTTTTTGTTTCATCTTTAGAGGGCCTGTCTCCCTGTGTGGTCATTAGGACTAGTAGTGAGGAGAGAATGACCCAAGTGGTAGCAAGGAAAACCCACCTCTTCCAAACCACTATAAACAATTATATTCATGGTGAAAACTATGGATAACGTGTGCTGATTAGTTCATACCGACACTATGTCTCCCCATAAACCCGTTTGATCAAATTTATTTGATCACTTGTAGGGCATAACCCCTACCGGTGGGGAGCCTTCTGTATTTATAGATCTGAAAGTGCTGCATGTATGGCCACACGAGTGGATGCCCCTACTAGCACCTTTTTGTTTTAGAAGCCAAAATCCTTCTAGTTGTTGGGGCAGCATGTTAGACCTCTGGAGCAACCCACACACATACGGTTCTTAGTAGAGATACAAAGTTTGCCACAAGGATTTTTTGTGGGGATTGATGCTTGGCTTCCTTGAGAAGTGAGTGTCGAGGGTGGAGCCAGTGGGGTCAAGCATCTAAGTATCCGCTCTGAATAACGTAGCCTCGGGGGAAACCCCATGTGGGATCAACAACTATTGTCCTAGCCAAACATAAGAATTGTGCTTGTCTTATTTTGAACAAATCAAACATTTAAGACCAAACATCAAAACATTGTGTCTTTTGTGTCTTCAAGTGTATGCAAAACATTTTTTACATCAAACAACACACTTTATTTGAGTCATTTTGAGTCTAAACACTTACAAACATTGAGTCCTCATCAACATTGTGTCCTCTTGTCACGAAAAACAGTCAAACAAATTCAGATTTGGTCACAACAACAACTTCACAAATTGGAAAAATTTACAGTCCAACAAACAAGAGCAATCAGTTTCAGAATTCTTGAGCTTCCTAAGTTATTTCTCTAGATTTTCATCTAGCATTCAACTTGTCTTTGGGTCTCACAAAGTCCACCATTGCTTTAGGTCTCACAAAGTCCACCATTACTTTACACCTTGCATTACATTCACATTTTTCTAAACTTGAGTCAAAAGGTCACTTGCTTGTCCTCATCATACTTTGTCAACACATTACATACAACAACATTTTGCTAAGTGGTCCCTCATCAAGGTCTATCACCTTTGGGTCTCATTTGGTCTTACTTAGAGTCAAGGTCAACTTACCTCATCAAGAAAAACTATCATCTCTTTGGAAGTCACACCTACTCTACTACATACATACTTGGTCTTACACTTTGGACATTGCTAGTACACTTCAGATTCATTTACATTTCATCCAACTCTTGGTCTTCCATACTCTTTCCATTTTCATCTAGTCTCATGCATCTTGGTCAATACCTAGTTCATGGTTGAAACCCGTTCCCAAAAATCTAGGAGAGAAGCTAAAGAGGCTCAAGAGTCCACAAACATGAGTTCCTATGAGTATGATAATGATATCTTTTTCAATTTTGATCATACTACATTACCTGACATGGATGCCTATAGAAACATTCCAAATGTTGAGAACATGGACACTACAAACAACAATGATATACACAATGACAATATGGACAACATTTCAGTACATTCAGCAGAAGTGGAAGACTCAAATATGGATCCTCGTTTCAATCGATTGGTTGAGGAAATAATGAGGAGAGATAGACAATACTTTTTACAAGTGATGGTACAAAGTGGAGCCAAGATCCCTCATGATTTTGACATGTCTCAAATAATGCAAAATCAACCTTTGCAACAACCTCACCTCAACATGGATCAAAGGAGGCCTAATAGTGGAGGCAATAGAGGACCACATCTTGTGCCCGAATCACCACCATCTTTGTTTCAAAAACCTGAGGTCCCACATACACATGGTCAAGCATATGATACTCACCTTCGCAAACCATTTTGGAAGTCTTATGCAGAAAAATATACTCAATCACATACCAATGCTAAGGACCAACCACCAAAGCAATTGGATATCCAAAGGCATGTTCAAAATTTGGACACAAGGAAACCCCGCGTCAAATTTGGAGGCAACACTTTAGAACAAACTCATGACATGCCTGTAGAGTATGGTATACATGGACAAAACAGATATTCCATTCCTCATCATGACTCTATACCAAGTTGTCCATATACGAAGCATCACTATAGACTTCCTCCATATGAACATGTGTATGATCAATACCATCCATTTATGCAACATGCTCCTCCTCCACCCGGTGCTTCAGGCATGGGGTATAGTCCAAGAAGTCGATCTCCACCTAAGAATAATTTGAAGCAGCAAATTAAGGACTTACAAAAGAAAATGGAGGACATAAATACACCGAAGCCAACTTACACAATGAGAGACATATGTCCCTATTCATTTGACAAAAGCATTCCAATGCCTCCATTTCCTACACACTTTGTGACACCTAAGTTTGATAAATACAGAGGAAAAGGGGATCCTAAGGCACATATAAGACAATTTTTCACGGCTTGCATTGAGGTAGCATCAAAAGAGACATGTTTGATGAGATTATTTCCACAAAGCTTAGGTGATCAAGCTATGGAATGGTTCTCCCAACTTCCACCTGGAATTAAGTCATGGGGCCACTTAGCAGAGGCATTTATCCAACATTTCTCATACAACATAGAGACAAACATATCAGTCACTACCTTGTGCAACACCAAGCAAAAGGATAGAGTCTTTTTCATCATTTTTACAAAGATGGAGGAAATTAGCCAGCAGATGCTCTTGTGAAATTCCACAAAAACAAATGATAGAGATGCTCACCCAGAATGTTAACAAAGACATTGGTTATGACCTAAGAAAATCTTGTTTGTCCACCTTTAAGGATGTCATTGAAAAAGGCTTAGCAACAGAAAAGGTCCTAATTGAGCAAGGCATCGTCAAAATATTCAAAGAAAACAAAGAGGACTTTAAAGGAAAAGATAAGCCAAGATTTCGGAATAAAAACAAGAACACAGTCAATGATGGTGTTGTGGATGCCAATACAGTACGACCCAAAATCATTTTTTCGGGATCAAGCTCTACAAACAATCAAGTGAATACTCAAACAACTTCCAAATCACGAAGGAAGTGCACCCCATTGGGAGAACCACTTGAGTCAGTTTTCAAAAAGCTAGTGGTAAACAAAATAATAACAATTCTAGATCTACCTCCATATGAGCCAAAGGTAAAACCAAATTGGTGGAATGATGATGAGTATTGTGAATTTCATAAGAGCAAGGGCCATAAAATAGGAAATTGCCATTGACTGAAGAACATCATACAAGATCTTATTGATAGAGGTGACATTGAGATCGAGGGACACTCATCTAATCAAGAACATGAAATGTTTAAAGAACTATTCCCAAAACATGACAAGGAAAAAGCTAAAGCCACATATGAGCAGACCAACTATACCAAAGTATCCTATAACTATGATTCAACTATCAATCACATTTCAATGGACAATTATGTCTCTACCATTATCATCAAGGACAGACACCTAAAAATTCTACCCAAAGACCCAAAGTTGTCCTAAAAGGAATTGGATCTTCTTCTGAACCTACCTCTATATGTAATGTTACAACCCGTCGAAGTAAATTCACTTTGCAAGGTGCTCCAGCTAAAAACACCTCATCAACCAAACCTGAGTATGACCTTGTAGAACAGTTAGGGAAGACACCTGCGCTTATCTCAATCCTTAAACTCTTACGCATATCCCCTGCACATAAAGCCATTCTTGACAAAACTTTGAGAGACACTACCGTCCCCACTGATCTGAACGTGGACCAGTTTCAAGCCATGGTGGGATACCTTTCCATTCCACACTCCCTTACATTCACTGAAGCTGACGATGCCTCCATGAGCCAACCACATAATGCACCTTTACACATTGAAGCTTTCCTACACAAACATCGAATAAAATGAGTCCTGATAGATGGAGGAGCAGGTCTAAACAGTTGTACATTGAGCACTATTAAATAATTGGGATATTCTGAAAATGCTGTGAATTCTACACATGCTATCACTATAAAAGCATATGATGATGAAGAGCATTCATCCAAAGGCACAATCACCTTACCTCTCAGAGTTGGGCTAGTTACAAAGAACGTGGTTTGTCAATTCCTAGACCTCGATCTCACATACAATATACTCTTGGGATGTCCATGGATTCATGAGATGAGCGCAGTACCACCTACATATCATCGATGTATCAAGTTTCCACATAATGGAGTTGAAGTGACCGTCAAAGCTGACCCAAATCTGTTCATATATTGCAATAACCCACAACCTAGATCAGAAATAACAATCCTAGTCAATCGAGAAGCTGTTCCATCTTCAACATATGTTGGTCGAGAATCCTTGAAAACTTTTATATCAAAACAAGCAGAGATCAAAGAAAAGTTCAAGATTAAAGACCTGTGATGTGGTGAGTATATCTTTCATGTTGATCAACTCTCACTATCTCCTAAGGTATTGAATCAATAGGAACAATCTACAAACAATTTGCAATGCCAAGGAATTGGGTGTGAACCACCTAGTGTTATGGCTACTAAGTCTGAATGCAAATCTCCTCTAGTGGTGCAAGCATCTCTTGATATCAATAGTCCTAAGAGTGGTTCCAGCGAAGAATCTATTGAGCGTATTGCTAGCCCTCTTGATAACTCACATAGCTCTACCATTTCATCCACTCATTCCATTTCCACTCCTTTCCCAAACTTGGATCGACAAGAATTACAAAAGCCCTTACTCATTGGGGATCAAAAATCAAGCTTTGAAAAGAAAAATCTAAAAGTCAAAAATAAACTTAAGTCCTTTAGTCCAAATCCAAATCAAAAGCTATTGGACTCTACAAAAATCAAAGTCAAGGATAAAAATCCTATGAAAGAAAAAGAACACGAGTTGATCTCCCCTATAAGTTTCCATGATGCTATCCTACTTTTACTTCTTTTTGCAATCATAAGCCTTCATAACTCATCCACTTGTTCCACATATCCATTCTATTCTAGCAATACATCATGGACCTTTAATGGAGCTTCCTCGAAGGACTTTGTTATCAGGGATGCCCAAACTTCTTTAGGTGGCACACATATGGGCTTGTGCAGTCCACACACTAGTAATTCTATCTCAGTTCCTTCATCAAGGAAGACAGTCACTCGAGCTACACATCATTTAGTCAAGGAACGTTGCAGTTACAATCATAAGGTTAAGCCTCACACATTTGAGGTGGGTGACTTAGTTCTTAGAGAAAATCCTAAAAATCGGCAAGATAGAGAGAAGAAGGGCAAGTTCGAACCAAATTGGCTTGGTCCTTACATCATTACATCAACTTATCGATCTGGTGCATATCAGCTCTCAACCACAAAGGGCGAACCTTTGGAGGATCCTATCAACAACATGCACCTTCGCAGGTTTTACAGATAGCTCTTCAGCATATCCTAATTCAAAAATACAAAAAAATCAAATAAAATTCCAAAATACAAAAAAAAAGTCAAAACAAATTCAAAAATACAAAAAAAAATCATAAACATAAAAAAATCGTTACTTGGTGAAAACTTGGCAAACAGGCGCCTTGTGACACAAAAAAAATTGAAAAAAAGAAAACATTTCGTCCAACGGTGAAAACCACTTTGGTGGCGCCCTAGGCAAGCACCATGGTGAAAACCGGGTCACCGACACCATGCGTAGAGACATTCCTCCTCCCTCCTTTAGGATTTCATTTCATCCTTTCACTTTGCACACACTCACACCCTATCTATCCATAACAAACTTACCCATTCCCATCATGGCTTGTTATTGATCTACCTAAGATTGGTTAGCCATTCATAATAAACATCCCTTTTCACCCCTTTCCATTCATAATAAATCAACTCCTATCCGTGGCTAAGGAAAATCCTACGTCTAGTGATGGGTTTGGAACCAAGAGCATCACAAGTTCTAAGGAATACAGTTTCTTCCAAGTTTTCTTCAGTCTATCCACACACAATCCACAATAAAGCAATGTTTGCATGACAACTCTGCAATACAGTTCCATCTTCTCCACAATAAAGTATCAGTTTCATGGATTCAGTCAGTTTCAGATGAGACACATCAACAACAATGGGCTTCAACAAATCAAATCTTTCAACAGACTCAGACAACATTATGGTTCAATGCTATCTTTCCTTTTGTGAAAGTAAACATTGTGACCACAATCAAATATACTTATACAAGTGACAAGAGACAGTAAACTTGAGGACTTTAGTGGATGTTGGAGTCAAGTCTTGGTTTTTCCTTTTGATTTTATCTTTTGGTGACATGTCTTTTAGCTTTTCCGGGATGTCTATGACTAGAGATTTTATCTCCAGGATGTCTTTGACTAGAAAGGCAAGGATGGGGTATTGTCACCTATTTTTCTTTGTTGTGTGTGGATTGTCTCTTAGTAATGCTATGACTTGTCCAAGGATATGCGGACACTGTGAGTCTAGTATGAACTGGGGCAATCCTTGTTTGCGACTGTCTGATCTCCATGCAAACGAGTACAATGACTTTCTGGGTTGAACATATGCCTCAATTGTCATAACCTATTTGCCATTATAAAGCTCAATGATGATAACACACAAGAAGCTCTTTCACTTCCATATCTTGTATCTTCCATCCCCCTTTCTTGATTGACTTCCATCATCCTTCCTAAGCCCGTGTAGCCTCCTATCACATGACTGAGTATAATGACACACCAAAAACATTTGCATTTCATGTAGTTGCACCTGCATTATCACATATTAAGCATTTCATACTTACATATAGATATCAAAATTGCATCACATCCTGCACACAACACATGTTAGCACATTTTACATTCTCATCATGTAAATAGTTATTTGCATTATCATGTTCATCTGCATTTCATACATTCACATTCACATTTGCATAAACACATAAAACATAAAAGAACAAAAATATTTCATTGCATCATGTACATATTTGCATCCATATCATAAGCATCACATAGAGATATATAGAAACATCACATAGTTACACATGCATATAGCTACCGAAAAGATGAATCATCTCATATATATATATAATCATAAGTGTCATGATACAATGATATCAAAAATTATATGGCTACAATCACCCGAAGGTGTCATCATACAAAATGGTACAAAATTGATACATAGGGAGCCCTCTAAGGCTATGATGAACTCCCTCCCTCGGAGCCGGCTGGCCTCGATGGAGTCTAAGCCCTGGAGGGACCTGCCCCAGGATCATCTCTCCTATCCCCTCTATCTAGTGGTGGTGGAAGACCCATAACCCCACCACTGGATGCTTGTCGCCTGTCTCTCCTGTCTAGCCCTCATCTCCAATCTTGGATCTTGAAACACTCGTCTCAGCGCATCCTTGTCTCTGTCTCGATCGTAAGGAACTAACTCCCCATTGATCGGTATCCTCAGTATCCTATATGCATCCTCTAAGGTGACTGTCATCTCACCCATCGACAAATGAAAACTGCAAGTCTCTGAGTGCCATCTCTCAGCCAACGCAGTCAGCAACCCCATGTTCGCCCGAAACTCAGGCACATACAGAATATGTTGCAAGCCCATAGCCTGAACCGCTTCTCTCTCCTCAACTGTCGGCTTTTCTTGCAAACTTTGAGTCGATGGCAATCTCTCCCATGACTCCAACATAGGTAGGTACTCCTGCAGTCAAGCAAATGAATTGTGTCAATCAAAGTGGCATTCCCTATTCATGACAAAATGCTGCTTATTATCCTAGTGCTTATGGTACTCTATCCTAGTGACACTCCCTGTCATCACAAAGTGTTGCTTTTTATCCTAGTGGCACTCCCTATTCATCACAAAGTGTTGTTGATTATCCTAGTAGTACTCCTTGTTCATCACAAAGTACTACGTATTTGCACTCCCTGTTTATCACAAAGAGCTACTCGTTTTTGCACTCCCTGTTCATCATAAATTGTTTCTCTTTTTAGTACTCTCTGTTCATCACAAAGTACTATATTTTGGCATTCCCTGTTCATCACAAAGTGCCTCGATCTATCCTATCCTAGGGCCTTTGCTTGAGTTCATCCTCTTAAGTAGTTTTATGATTGGCAATGTATGTTCTATCACAAAATTGTCAATCCTAGCCCTATCTGCTATCCTAGTCTTCCCTAGAGGACTTGCTTGAGTGTATCCTCTCAGCAGCTTATCCAATCGACAGTGTATGTTTATCACAGAACTGCTGATTTGACTTTGAAGACATAAATGCGCATTCATGATGCAGACACGCCTTGATGTTTTTCCTCCTGCTTGAAATTTTTCTAGACATACCTAACGCGCATTTATTGCGACAAAGTACAAGAAGGTTTTGGATTACTCACTGGATCTCCTACATCTACTGGCCTCTGAAATTGACGAACGCAATCGAATTTGTGAACCAATGCCAGCGCTGCTGACTACTGCTGCTCCATTCTCTCTCTGCACTCTGATCTCTTAGATGTGTGGATGACAATGAGGATGTTTTTCCGTCGTGGTCTATCTTATAGACTACCCTAGCCCTCGTTTCCCCAATCAGTCTTCGTTATCCCATGACTTTGTCACTCTATCCTATCTGATCAATCCATTCTAGCCTTTCTTTCCTATCGAGAGTTTGTCTGCGATCTTTCCAGACATTTTCATCCAATCTCTCGAGGGGGCATATCATTCCCATCTTGGGGCAACTTTGTATCAGTTCATATTATCTTTTTTGAAACATCGCGAGAAGTTGCATTGTCTCAAAGAGGGGCAAAATGTAGACACCTAAAATTGTCATGTCTAATTAAATAAATATCTTTATTTATTTAATTACTTTAGCCTAATTCTTCTATTAATTGAATAAATCTTTATTTATTTAATTAATTCATTTATCCTCTTCTAGCCTTATTTCTCATTTAAATAAACATTTATTTATTTAAATTATCCTTTTCTTAAATTAAATAAATATCTTATTTATTTAATTGATCCCACTTACTCTATTAATTAATTAAATATTTATTTATTTAATTAATTCATTAGCCTTTTTCTACCCATGACACATGTCATTCATCTCTTAATTCCTACACTACCTACCCTCTCATTATTTTCTTATTTTCTCTACCTACCCTCTAATCATAGCCAACCATTTATCTTTTACACCTCTCAATCTTATCCCTCCATTTCTTATAGTGTCTTCTATATAAGGAGATGCTTCCTTCATTATCAACCCCCTGCCGACTACCCGACTACACTTTTGAACTTTCATATGCGATCAAGCCTACTTGCAACCACATTTCCGTTCTTTGTTGAGCTATTGTGCACATATAAAATCAGAGAGCAAATATATCAAGCAAGATCAATGGAGATAGGAAGAATGGAGATTCAAACCCTATTGGACATGTGATGATACAATCTTTGTGATTTCATTTGATTTTCATTGTCTTAGGTAATCTTCATATGTTATGGTGGATCTTTGTTGTTGTTAGGCTAGGGTTTTGTGGTTGAATTCATTTAGTCTTTCAATATTGTTTTATCCATTTTCACTATAAACACAACTGTTAGGCAATAAATGCTCTAAATTCAGATCAATTCTTGGCCTTAGGTGATGGAATTGAGGGGGAGTGTGCATGTCAACAACACCATCTTGTGGCTAAATCCTAATTTTATGTCCTACAGGTAGATTTTTTAAGTCTTACAGGCACATTATCGTAAGTCTGACAAATGTTTTAACTCCTACAAGCACCTTGTATTAAGTCCTATAGACATATTGTAAATTCTTCTCCTTGTGAATTTTTCACTTGTAAAAACATTATATTAAGACCTATGGGCACTATGTCATGAACCTGGGGAGAGGCTAATTTGAGGAGACTACAATGCCAAAATATTTTTTATAAGACCTCATAGCATTATTTTTAAAACATTGGGATTATAAATTATGGTAAGATGACTTTCATGTAGTCCATAATGCATGATCTTCATGTTGGCATATATCTATGTCTCTATTTATCATTGCCAAAGAAGACCTACGTTATTGGGGTACTTCATTTTTCTTTTATGGAAATTGACATGTGATGTCCCCTATTAACATTATAAAGCCTTATATATTATATGTTTTATAAGCATAACCCATTTGAAATAATTATAATATAATAACTATTAGATTATTCATTATTTGTGAATGGGGATTATTGAACATGTGTGACTAGTGAAGCCACCCTTCATCCAATATTTAAGGAGGTTCTATCTCATTTGAGAGGTGTGTTGAATTTGGAGATTTATTGTGAGTCGTATCACTATGTACAAGAGGTATTATTGGCCATGAGAAAATATCAGAGGAGTATCCCTAGGTTCAAGTCTATTTTGTTATAAACTATAGTTTGTGTGTGTTTTAATTAAATGATGTTTTTATGGGTTTTTTACCCAAAATGGTTTTCCCCATGTATATGTTGTGTAATGTGTTAGTTTACGGTTGTGTGATTCTTAATTCATTTATTTTATATCTTGTTTATAATAATTAGTATCCTAAGATCCTATTTTCTAACAAATTGTTGGTAAAATTGGAAACATAATCGTTTGATGGTCTCAAACAATAATGGTCAATTGAAGGCCCATTTCTATCATCAAGACAAAATATGAAGTTAGCACCACTCTCATCCTATTTTGAAGCCTACAATCAAGAAATTGATATAGAAAGTAAAGATAAAATGTCCACATGTAGTAAAAAAATAGGAAAATGGAAGTTTGGATGACATTAGTAACAATAAATTGAGAATGATACAAGCATTCTAGAGATGTTGGGATCAAGGTGTCTCAACCTTTGCAAATCCCAACATTGATTATTGTATTTATTTGTTATTTTTAATTGCCTATAAATGTCTAGTCATCTAGTGGGATCCACGGGTTTGGTGGCATACTACTTGGAAATGACTGTATGACACATATGTTGCACATGTGGAGGTAAGCATCCCACTTTGAGTATCTTGACAAGTGTTATGTTATGACAATCTAGGAGACGATTATGATGATACTTACATATGGCAACCTATGATAGATTCTATAACATGTTATACAAGCGATAGGAGTGTGAAGGTGAAAAATGGGATTGGGTAAACTAGGACCTAATCCCACTTTCATCCATACATTGAAATACGAAAGAGCCTAAGTGATTCACTTTGACTAACTCTTGTGAAAGAGAGTCAAGGAATACTTTTAGGGTTTCTATTCCTTTGCTGATATGAACGGGAATGTGCTAAATGTAGGAGAATGTGAAGCTATGCTGAGAGGATGCATGAAATTAACTAGAAGAGAATAACTGATAGCCTAATACAAAGATGAAACTAAAAAACACCAAGTACAGATCTGGAAAGGGAAGTCTTGTGTGTACCTGATACTGAAATTTGAGCCTGAATTGACAAGACCAAGGCACTGGGCACTCTAGTACCAAATACTATATTGAGCCAGAAACTATGAATCTGTAGATTGAAGTGCTCTTGATCAAAACTGCCAAATTCTACACTTGACTGAGGAGGGACGGGGCGCTGGGCACTCTGATCCTAAGGACCAAGGTGTTGGGTGTTTCGGTGCTTGAGATCTAGGACCAAATTCTAGGAATGGGTCTGTGACAAATTGCTCAGATCTCTTGGGATTGCCCTCTCTGATGGAAACTTGTACATGTTCCTACAAGATGGAAAATTATATAGGGTTTTTCCTTAGTCAAACCCCTTGTTTTGGTGATTTCCACCTCCACAAATAATGAATAAGTATTGAAAAGTGTGTGTACCCTAAAATCTCATATGTTTGTAAGATTCCTAAGAGCTAGAATGCAAACTAGAGTTCTTGTTGGCATTTTTGTTGTTTATGTTGTGATTGTCATTGATGGACATACACTTGTATTGAGATCCCCTTTATATGTATGAGCTCAAGCTCAACCGGTATTTGTTCCAACCGGTATGTTGTATACCGGTCTTTAGATTAGTGGTGATTTTGTGGAATGTGTTTCCCGGTTTGAAGCGGCATGTCGACCCCAAGCAGTTCATAGATCCCAAGCGGTATGAGGGAGAAAAGCGGCACAACACATTCTTACCAATCTTCATTTTTTTCAAACTGACAACTGGTATTTTGTATGAACCGGTAATACTCTGTGATGAGTTACCAACCAACATTTTGTGATGAGTTACCAATCCACTGATTGTTTGACGGTGCCGACACATTGACGGTGCTTTTTGTGTCGTGTTATTGAGTATGTCTAGATTCATTGAACCTAGGAAATTATAATGTAATCCTATTGGACCGACAGGAAATCAGATTCCTTTAAAAGGACATCATGTCTAGGGTTTTAAGTTGTTGATGAAAGGGTTAATGTCGTGCTAGGGTTTAAGGTGGATGTTGAGTTGTTGTAAGAACGATCTTATCTGAGAAGATAAAGTTGTAATTGACAGAGAGAGAGAGAGAAGACTGAAGTAATGCTGGAATGCATTAGCTGTGAGCAATACTGGATCTAATGAAGCAGTTTGTGCTATTAGATAGATCAAACACTTGTTGATTACTCACATCTTTGACAAGTCTGTAGCCCTTAACCGGGTAGGCCTCAAAGCCTTTGTAAAATCATCTAACAAGGTGGTTCACACATGTGAATCTAAAATCCTCTAACAAGGTAGTCTTTAATCGGACTTATCTCCTAACAGAGATTGAGATTCCTAACAGGATCTGTTCTGGTGAAGAACATTGCAAGACCTTAACCGGTCTGGTTTATATTCTACATATAGTGACTTGTGAGTTCCATCTCACCGTGGTTTTTTTTAGTTGGGTTTCCACGTCAAATATCTTATGTTATGGTTGTATTGCTTTTGTGGGTGAATGCTTTATTCGCATTTTGGTTTGCATGTGTGGTAACCGGTTTGACTATTAGACTGCTTTACCGGTTTATCTTTAGATTGTGTAAGTGTTTTAGTGTAGTGATTTTTGGCATACTAATTCACCCCCCCCTCTTAGTATTCATCAATTGGTATCAGAGCCTACCTTTCTATAAGTTTAACCACTTGGAAAGAGATATGGGGGAATACACCATGAGGGAACTTACTCAACAACTCACTAAGTCTGAGCAAGCCTATGATGATCTTATGGTCAAATACAAGGCATCTCAAGCAAAAAGGAGAGAACATGCAGAGAGGCTGATGGAACTATCTGAAAGTAGTTCTGAAGATGAAGCTAACATGGAAGCCATGATTGCTGAAGTGAATAAGCCGAATGATTCAAACTCCAATTTGAGAAAGGAGTTAGAAGGACTGACTATTCGGTTTAGTCAAGAGCTTGAGAACCAGAGAAAAGCTGAAGATCTGGTAAAGGACAGAGATCATGAGATCTCCAAGTTGAAACAAGAGATTAGTGCACTGACTGCTCGCCTTCATGAGAGTAGAATGGAAAAGGAAGACATGCAAGGAGAACTGAACATAGCCATCTCAGAAAATGTAAGTCTAATGGAGACAAACACTGCTATTTCCAAAGAACTCTTTGAGTCAAAGGAAATACTGGCTAAGTTAGGCAAAAGTACTGTCAAGCTAGAGCAAAAGCTTGAGTCATCTAGACCGACAAAGAATACCAATGGTCTTGGTTTCTCTAGACATGAGGAAGGAGAATCCTTAGGAACAAATGTTGAAGCATCAAAGAAGCAACCGACACTCAAAGGAAAAGGTAAGCAAAAATTCAAGCCTGTTTGCTTTAACTGTCTTAAAGAAGGACACACTGCCGATGTATGTAGGAGCAAAGCGTACAATAATTTTCCATATTTTATCAACAATGTACCTAGATCCAATAAGTTCAATGGTCATTGCTATGCATGCAACAAGTTTGGGCATAGAGCATTTGAATGCAGGTCTGTGATTGATAACACTGGATGATATCCTCAAAGGACCCAAGGAACTGGTCCTGAACCTTTTGTGAACCGAAACCACAACCGGTTTAATGTCTTCAATCATCAATCGAGAAGCGGTGGCCATCAAGCGGCAACCAGATGGAGAGAAAGTTGTATGATTTGTCATGGTCATGGTCACACTAATGCAACATGCAGAAGGAAGAATGGAAACATGTACAATGGACCTTGGAGAGCACCTGGACTTGTTTGCTATCACTGCAACAAACTGGGTCACATTGCAAGATTCTACAGAAGTAGAAAAAGTATATCTGATGATATACCGGTCACTCAGGAAGGAGAAATCGATGTTGAAAAATTTCAAGGCGACATGAAGAAAACCTGGAGGAAGAAACCAACATTGTTGGAAGAGGAACCGATTTCTGCACCTAGTGTGGAAATATTGAAACTGACAAACTAAGCCTCAAAGTCTTAGGGGGAGCAAATGGCGAAATGCTTTCGAACCCCCAGTTGACACCCGTAAAAGACCTTAACTAGTATGCGATACCTGTCGCTTGGCAGAAGACCGGAAATGGTAAAAAGGCAAATTAGGGTTTACACCCTAATAGAGGAGCATTAATGGCGGTAGGTGAGAGACATGTATAAAAGCATTTTTCAAATCATTTCTCACTATCTGTTATCGAACGAAGAAAAGTTTTCAAGTGCACAACGAAGAAAAGGCGATTTGAGCTAAGATTTCAAGAAATTGATAAACCTTGAAAGAGATTCAAATCTAGTTTGCGAGCCGTAGTGGAGAACACAAAGTGGTGATTTGACAACTGACGGAGAGTGGAGTGAAGCAGAATCAGGAAGCCCTAAATTCGCGTTTGAAAGGTATTTTTCATGTTCTTGAAATACTCTACAATGGCTTCCGCATCTCATACCAGTTCGAGTACATCCATAGAGTCAGAAAGTTTTATTCAGAGGAAGTCCAAATATAATGCCTTATCACAAGTTCCAGCTGGAGTCATAGTTGAAGAGGGAATTTTTGATTATATTGATTGCAAAATAGAAGACCTAGGGTCTTTAGCTATTCACACTCAGTTAGGTCTATTTTGCGGCAAGGACAAAAAGATCAAACCGGAGTTTAGTGTCTTAGAGAAGAAGAAATTCCATAACACAGTATATTTTCTAGAAGATTTTATGGAGGACCACATCAAGATTATTTTGAGTAGAGTCCACGGTGACAAGATGTACCTGGAGAGAACGCATGATATTACGCCTCAGGCAATTCATGCAGTCACCAGTTTTTGTAACACAGGGGAAGTGCCAGCCCTAAGAAAGGTGAGAAAAACCGAAATAGCTAAGCTCACCGGTTCAACCAGTGATTCACAGGGTATGATAGTTAATCCTATCAAGGATGATTTGGTGAAATATGCCTGTATGGTGATAGGCTACATAGCATTTTCAACCAGTAGGATCAATTCTGTATCTGCTGCAGTGGTAAATGCCGCTTACTGGATGATTAAAGAGGATGCATCTTTTGACTTATGCACTAGTATGCAGAGGCAACTCCTGTTGAATCTAAAGGCAATCAAACATGACAATTCACTGAGGTTTAAGTTTGGACAACTTTTGGTAGGGTTGTTCTTCTATTTCCAAGGGTACTTTCCTAGAGTAGGAGATGTCCAGTGGTCTCCTAACCAACTGGCAACTAAGTAGATCAAGGAAAGCGTGCAAGCCATTGGAACCGGTTACCCTGAAGTGCTGAACAAATATTTTGATGAGTTCAGAAGAAAGATGAGTCAGAGGGTAAGGATCTCAGGTGATATAGTGAAGAAATATGAAGATGACATCTGTTTCACCATTCAGGTGGACAAATGTTTAATGGAGGCTGTTGAGCCTAGAATGGAGGAAGTGGAGCCAATGGGCTATGAAGTTATGCATGATATGCTGGAAGGGTATGCCTCAACCCTTATTGCCTCACCTCTTGATCTAAAGGCTAAGAGGACCGGAACCTACTTGGAGAGGATTGCACTAGCTGAAGAACCATCGGTGAAGAAAGGAAAAGAACCGACAACAAAGAAAGCCAAGGCAGTGCCTACAGCATTGACACCGACTACCACTGCGACTCCAAGAGTGACCAAGCGGTCACCGGCAAAGAAGAAACCAGAGGTAACATTGGCAAAAGTCTTTGAAAGAAAGAGGAAGACTAAGACAAATGAACCAGACTCCAAAGAAACTGAGTTTGATGAAAAGCCAAAGAAGGCAAGACAGACAAAGAAGATGAAGAAGAATGAACCGGCAACATCCGCACCGGTAAATATTGACATCTCCTCATACAAACCTTTGACAAATTTTCAAAGGACAGTTAAGAATATTAGGAGAAAATTACTTCATGTTTTAGTAGATTACTATGATGATTTCAGTGATGAGGAGAAGGAGGAAATATTACAGGAAATCATTGTTTATTTGTGCAAGAATGACCAGTCGCCATTAGAGATTAAATCTCAAACACCGGCTTCTTTATTTAAAGAATTAGATAATAAATGACACGTTGCCATTGAAAAAGAACAGGAGATTAGGGAGAAAGTCTTTTCACAATACTTTCTCGAACTCTCAAATTCAAAATTATTTGATGTATTGGATCAAAATAAATGTCTCTTCTTCACAAGGAGAAGAAGACACTGGCTGTTGGAGGGGAGAATTGATGATATGGAAAAAGACACTAATCAGCACATGAATCATGCTGTGCTAGCTCACAAAACACGAATGGCCAACCTCCAAGCGGAAAAAGAACCAGTTATTTCCAAACCGGATGAGGTCTTTGATGAGGAAGGAAACCTGGTGGAAGAACCAATTGACACTATCGATGTCGATGCCTTGGATGTAGAAGATGTCACTCAAGACATACCTTCTAAGGGAATTGAATAGGGGAAACAAGAAGAACGGGGTGGTGAACAGGCTAAGGACACACAGGAAGCGGCAAAGGAACAGGAAGAGAAGAAGAAGAGGGAAAAAGATGAGAAAAAGAAGAAAGAGGAAGAGAAGAGAAAAGAGGAAGAGGAGAAATGAAAAGATGAAGAAAAGGAAGAAGCAAGAAGATGATAGGAAAAAGAAAGAAGAAGAGGATAAGGAAGAAAAGAGAAAGAAGGAAGAAGAAGAGAAGAAGAAGAAGGAAGAGGAAGAGAAGAAGAAGAAGGAAGATGAAGAACAGAAGAAGAAGGAAGAGGAAGCACAGAAGAATAAGGAAGAGGAAGAAAAGAAGAAGAAGGAAGAGGAAGAACAGAAGAAGAAGATGGAAAAGGAAGAGAAGAAAAAGAGAGAAGAGAAAGAGAAAGAAGAGAAGGAGAGGAAAAAGAAGGAAGAAGAAGACAAGACGACTGAAGCAATGAAGAGCACACAGATGGAGACTCCTAAGGCAACCGGGAGCCAAGCCAAACTGGCTGCTATCTCGAGTCCTATTGATCTCCAATCTGCAAGTGAGTCTGATCTTATGCAGAGCATCAAGGTTCCCAAGAGTGCCTTGAAGTCATTCATAGGAAAAGGGAACAGGATATTATTTAGGCAGCTATAGACACCCTTATCGGTTTAATCCCCGGTACTAATCTTCCGGACACTAAATCATCACTAGCACAGCTCAAACTGCTATGTACTGTAGTGGATGATCAGGTGCAGAGTTTGAAAGAAGCAGTAGAGGCCAATGTCAAGAAAGAGCACCAAAAGGTTCTTAATGTTTCTCTAGTGAAAAAGATGAATGAGCTTAGGACTGAACTGCTAAAAGATCAAAAGGACATAAGGAATGCCTTGGATGAGGGAAACTTGCTACTCAGCAAAATCTGTCAACCTCATCTGTTCTGTGATGATGTGCTAGCCAAGAAGCAAAAGATTCAAATGGACTTACAGTCTTACTTGGGCACATTTAAGACACCTTATGATTCCTTTGTAGCATATGGGCAAACCGTTCGCCGGTTTCAGATCCAGTCAGCCAAGATGGAGCAAGAGATCAGTACACGGTCTAGGGATTTGCAGGAGCTTCAACTGGTTTTACTTCCACGACTGCAAATTCTTCAGAAGTGTTATCTGAACTTGGATGCCCTGACAGTCACACAGGAACTGAGCATAGTAGATGCCATGGAGGAACAAGTATCCCAGATGCAGACAGAGAAGGAAGTGGAAACCTCCCTACTTGAGTCCTGGTCTCTATCCATGAAACAATTTTTGCAGGACTATAAATTGGTTTTTGACAAGTATTATTCATTATTGTCATAAACTTTTATATATATAAATGGAAACAGGGTTATTCAATGGTACTTTGTCATTGTTGGCAAAGGGGGAGAAGTAAAGTATATCTTGTTGTTGGTTATAAAATTTTGATCTTTTGACACAGGGGGAGAAGTATCTAGTTTTGACATTTTGATATATGCTTTGATATATGCTATATGCTTTGATGTCTCAATGATTATGCTCTATATGCAAAATTGCTATACACTGTGTTGATTAAGGGATAGTGTATATGCTTAGGGGGAGCAATTTTGTTAATGACAAGTTTTTGTTGTAAAACACTTAGATGTAAAAAATTTATTTTCCTAAGTGTTGCCATCAATGCCAAAGGGGGAGATTGTTGGCATTTTTGTTGTTTATGTTGTGATTGTCATTGATGGACACACACTTGTATTGGGATCCCCTTTATATGTATGAGCTCAAGCTCAACCTGTATTTGTTCCAACCGGTATGTTGTATACTAGTCTTTAGATTAGTGGTGATTTTGTAGAATGTGTTTCCCGGTTTGAAGCGGCATGTCGACCCCAAGCGGTTCGTAGATCCCAAGCAGTACAAGGGAGCAAAGCGGCACAACACATTCTTACTAGTCTTCATTTTTGTCAAACCGGCAACCGGTATTTTGTATGAACCGGTAATACTCTGTGATGAGTTACCAACCGACATTTTGTGATGAGTTACCAATCCATTGATTGTTTGACGGTGCTGACACATTGATGGTGCTTTTTGTGTCGTGTCACTGAGTATGTCTAGATTCATTGAACCTAGGAAATTGTAATGTAATCCTATTGGACCGACAGGAAATCAGATTCCTTTAAAAGGACATCATGTCTAGGGTTTTAAGTTGTTGATGAAAGGGTTAATGTCGTGCTAGGGTTTAAGGTGGATGTTGAGTTGTTGTAAGAACGATCTTATCTGAGAAGATAAAGTTGTAACTGATAGAGAGAGAGAGAGAGAAGACTGAAGTAATGCTGGAATGCATTAGTTGTGAGCAATACTGGATCTAATCAAGCAATTTGTGCTATTAGATAGATCAAACATTTGTTGATTACTCACATCTTTGACAAGTCTGTAGCCCTTAATCGGGTAGGCCTCAAAGCCTTTGTAAAATCCTCTAACAAGGTGGTTCACACATGTGAATCTAAAATCCTCTAACAAGGTAGTCTTTAATCAGACTTATCTCCTAACAGAGATTGAGATTCCTAACAGGATCTATTCTGGTGAAGAACATTGTAAGACCTTAACCAGTCTGACCTTAACCAATCTGGTTTCTATTTTGTAGATAGTGACTTGTGAGTTCCATCTCACCGTGGTTTTTCCCAGTTGGGTTTTCATGTCAAATATCTTGTGTTATGGTTGTATTGCTTTTGTGGGTGAATGCTTTATTCGCATTTTGGTTTGCATGTGTGGTAACCGGTTTGACTGTTAGACTACTTTACCGGTTTATCTTTAGATTGTGTAAGTGTTTTAGTGCAGTGATTTTTGGCATACTAATTCACCCCCCCCCCCCCCCCCCTCTTAGTATTCATCAGTTTTACCCTGTGTTTTGAGTAAAAACCCTAAATGAATGTAATGTAAATGCTTCAAATCACAAATTCAATATGGATTTAAAGCAATAATGTAAATTTGAAAAATGAATGATGCGTAGATCTAAAAAATCAAATAGAGATATGAAAATAACATGAAATCATACCAAACCCTAAGGGAGAGGTACAAGCCGATCAATAGTCGGTGATCTCTTTATTATTCTTTAATATCTCCTAAGCTTCCATGATTGATAAAAAATGTTGATGAAGACTTGATGAATGATGAATTTCCTGATTGTAGAATCCACATAAAACCTACACTTTCACTTCATGAGAGGTCTCCTTCAATTGCTTTATTGTTGGATCCTTCAAATGGGGAAAAAAAAGGTTATACATATGAAACCATAACTTTAATTTTGATCATAGGCTGACTGATAATTGATAGAATTTCACACAAAGTGGGATTTGAACATTCAAATACCGCCAAATTATGCTCCCAAAATTTGGGGAAAAAATGTTAGGACCGTTGTGGTGGTCACTCCAGTCTAGTTGAGTTTTTTCCAAATTTCTAGGGATGCAAGATATCATGATTACAAAGTCAAATCCAAATCAATTTATCAATCCAAGGTGTGAAAATGTGCCTTGAAGATCAAAATTAGGACTTTATCGGGATTAATTAAAATGAAAATAAAAAGGGTCACACTTAGGGTTAAGGGCCTAATTTCATAATGTGTGAATTGATGAGAGAGGACCTTATATTTAATTAAATTAATAACTAGAGGTATAAAGGAACCTTGAAAATGCAAAATGCAATGAGACACACTAATGCAGGTGCTAACCTAAGCGTAGAATTGGACAAATGTGTACAGTTTATGATGCTATAAGGAGATACCTTTTGCATGGAGAACGTGGGTGCCCAAGTTGGGTTATGATAGGTTGTAAGAGAATAAGCTAATAATAGTCAATTATGATAGATTCTCTTACATCTGTAAGTGTTATAAGTTATGGGAATTGTTATGACAGATTCTTATAACAATTGTAAGATGTGTAAGAGCATCTATCATACCTCAAGATAGTAAATTTTGGGTACCCAACTTAGGAGGTCTGAATGGGGAGTCATTTGGAGATGTACATGTATCATTTGCATGCTTTTAGATGGCTGAAATTTTTTGTCGAGTATTTAACACGACCCCATCTTCTTGTCATCTAGAAGCTTCCTTTTTTGTTGTATCTCTCTATATAAGGTAGCCTTGGATAGTATTAGTCATGTAATGTTTTACAGGTGAAGTGTTTGTTAGGATAACCGGTGAACAATGGTGAGGAGGGGGGTGAATCAGTTGTTAACATATTATAACATTTAATCCACAATACAACTTCAAACCAAAGCACATAAATATTCAAATACTGGTAAAGCAGAAACAGATGTCGGTAGACACAGATACCAGTAAACAATGCAACTTAACAATTAAACAGATAATCAATGCAAAGCAACCATACCACATAACACCATGATTTGTACGTGGAAAATTCGGAAAGGGAAAAATCACAGTCGAAAGCGTACCCATAGTCAGATGATACTTCTACAGAAAGTATGTGATACAATGAGGGGCCTACACATGCAGGAAGGCACACTGCCTAGAGCGTACTGCTCATTACAAAAGAGTCTCACTGACTACAGAAGTTAAAACCACCTCAAGATAAATGGACAACAATCGAATTAAGTGAACTGCCAAAGATAGCATCTACCATTCCTAATTACAGTCTCGGTTAAGCTCAATACAGAAGGCCTTTGACCTCTTCCTTAATCCCAATTCGATCTTGAATGATCGACCTAATCCTCTGCCAGAATGATATTACAATATTCGTACATTACATTTCCTTGCCCACGATCTACAATGAGATCTTACATCATTTATACAAACCCTAAGGCCTAAACCAATTAGGTTGGCCACCTAAAAGATATTACAATAAGATCATTACATAATTCCATATTACAATGATATGCCATGTTGGCTTAAGACTAAAACAACAATCACAAATCCATAAATCATCCCAAAACATCCCGATAACGTGTAGAGTACACACTATCATGATACCAGTCCATAACCTAGATAGGCACCAGACCTATTTTGGGTCCACCACGCTAAAGCAATGTCTTTAAGAAGTTGAAGCAGGATCAAAGAACATCTTCAACATCCTGAAATCCATCTAGAAGCCACACCAACATCACTTATGCATCTTGTCATGATTCCTCAGTGAAAGCTCTGTCAGTAAAGCCTTAAACTAATGTCGGTAAGGGTTTACAAGAGTGTATGATAGCATCCAATTACCAAGTCAATACCAACTAACCAAAACATGCTCTAGAAGCATGTATCACATGTAACCAATCACATTCCATAGATCCAAACATACCGGAAGTGTCCAACAGATAATCTCTCCTATCGGTAACACTACATCTTCTATCGGTAACCAAAACCTATCTGTCGGTAACCATCCATAATAGCTAGTGTTGACATCAATGACAAAACATCAACGCAACACATAATCAATTCATCCATAATGCCAACAGTGTTATGTTGCCAAATTTGATTTAGAGGTTTGTTGGATTGATTGTTGAAGAGTCCTATTGAAGAGTAGTGTACTTCTATTGTATTGTTACAATTGTTTTAGTAATACAAAATATTGTTCTTTTGGAGTGTGGGATTTTTCTCTCGAAAGGGTTTTCCCCATGATATATCTTATGTTATTTGGTATAATCTTTACGCATGTTCATTATCTCCTAGTGAATGTGTTTCTATTTATGTAATAGTTAATATTTGTAGAGAAAATTTGCACTATCCTAATAGATTAGAGTTAGGAAGCATTTTGCACACCTTAGCTTCTTTTAGTTGGTATCAAATCTTGGCCAATTTTAATTCCATTGTTGGGTAGTGGGTTTTTGTATTGATCTCAGTTTGAGTGGGAGATTTTGTAGAGTACCTTCAAAAGCTTGTTGTAGGAATAAGGTGACAAGAACATCCATCAAAGTTGATATGAAGAAGCTTAATGGTAGTAATTTCAAACTGTGAAAGTTGAAGATGGAGGATATGCTTGTAGATCGAGATCTATGGGCCACAATTTATGGAACAAAATTATAGACCATAGCATAGGCTATTTGGGATAAGATTTATCGAAAAGATAAGGGCCTTATAAGGCTCTATTTATTAGACTTTGTTTTGTTGAATGTCCATGAACAAAATGCTACTAAATATCTTTGGAAGAAGATTGGAGATGTTTATTAGGCTAAATCCTTGTTAAAAAAAATTCTAAGAAAGAATATGTATTCTCTAGAGATGATAGATGGAGGATCTATTGTTGATAATCTCAATTCATTCAATATGATTGTTGCTAAGTTGGGTTTGTTAGTGACAAGATTGAGGAGGATTGTTAAATGCTTATCTTATATTCATTGGCTGGCTCTTGGGACCACCTTGTTATGGCTATTAGGAGTACAACCACCAAGTTCAAGGTGGATGAGGTGATAGCATCATTACTTTTTGAAGAGATGCAGAGGAAGACTTTTGAGTTAGTCAAGGAGACTCTTGCAGTTTGTGGTATATTGAAAGAGAAATTCAAAAAGAAGGAAAAGTAAGATGAAATAGGCAAATGAAAATCTTGTGAGAGATCCAAGTATCCTAGAAAGTTGAAGGCAAAATGTTGGATTTGTGACAAAATTAATGGTCATTTTCAAAAAGAATGTGAGGAGAAAAAGAAGAAGTGACCCCTTGATTCTGATACAAACAAGTCCTCTCAAGATGATGGTGAAACATTTGCCAAATCCTTGGTAATGCATGCATCAAAAGATGTGTAGCTAATAGATTTGTTCTCATCTTTTCACATGACCTCACATCGGAGTTATTTTTAAAAGTATGAAGAATGTGATGGTGAGAAGGTGTACCTTGAAGATGACTGTCATCTGTAAGTAGTTGGTGATGGAAGAGTCGAGAATAGTTTCCTTGATGCTAGAGTGAAGAGGATCGATGGTGTTATGCACATCTCAAGTTTAGCATAAAATCTAATATTTGTAAATTAAGTGTTGTGAGCGTGTAGTTTGTTTTCTCACAAGGTGGATGTAAGATGATTAGAAAATCCATGGTTCTTGCTAAGGGTGTTTAGATAGGCACCTTTGTATAAGTTGTATGCATTCATTGTATAGTGCAATAGTGCTTCTATGGAGTCTAAGAAGAGGGATCTAGATGTTGGCAATATGCTTGATTTGGTTAAGTGTTGTCATTGATGTCAATATTGTATCCCGGTTAGTCTTGGTGATCATCTTGGCTTTGGCTGTGTTTTTTTATCCAGTTTGATCAGATCTCTGGAATCTGTTATGGATGCTTATTCTAATGGTTATATCCTTGCTATCCTCTGGCGGTTTCATGATTTGGTCATCGCTTTTGGTATCTATCATCTACTGGCTTGCTTTTGGCTTTACTGACTTCTAGCGTTCCTGGTTAGCTTTACCGGTATGAATTATTTGGTGACTTCATCTATGGATTTTGGGTACAGCGTATGGATTCAGTTTCTATCATGCTATTGGTTCTTCTTGATCATATCCCAAGTGTTTGATGGCTTTGCATTGGATAACGCGTTGTTGAGGTGGTCATATTTGGATCTAGTTAAACTTTCACTAAGGGTTTCTACTGACAAGTGAAGCATGTTGGATTTTGGTCTTGGTGGAATTCTCAATGGATTTAATTGTTTGGTTATTTGATTTAGTTCCATTATATATGATGTAAATCATAATATTGGTCTAGTGATATCGTGTGATGTAATTTTTATAATTATGGGTTTAGGGTTTATTCAACCTTGTCAATAAGGTTGATGATCTATATTTATAGGTGACTTATTCATGTAATGAGTCAAGAACTGGATATGCGATGGTTATGGTTGGTTAAGTCTGCATTATCAAAGATTGGTTCATGAGAGAACAAGTCATATCATTTAGAAGAAGGTTAGGAAGGTTTTATTGCACGGTAGACATCAGTGCTTAACCAAAATTGTATCAAGCATTTGTAGATGCTACTTTCACAATTCATTGTATTTTGGATTGTAGTCTGATGGTTTTGTAAGTCAATGAGACTTCCCTTTGTGATGAGTAGTTCACTCTAGGATGTTGGCCTTTCTAGATGTGCAAACCCCTTTGTAATCATTCACAATACTACTGTAGAGTATTCATCTGATTGTGGGTAGTGTTTCCCACCATGGTTTTTCCCTCTTTGGGTTTTCCATGTCAAAATATTGGTGTTGTGTGTTGTTATTTCATGTTATATTCTTCATTGGGTTATGCTCCAATTTAAAGTTTATAATTAAATTGATTGTTGTTATCGTTGGTAAACTGATTCACCCCCCACCCCCCTCTTAGTTTACTCTCGGTATCAGTTGTCTAACAATTGGTATCAGAGCTTGGTTCTCTTTGCAGAATCTTAACCGCTTGAGGAGATATGATGACATTGGTATCTAGTTCTACATTCTATCCTTACCAGAAGGAGAGTCCCAGATTTGATGGTACAAATTACAAGATATGGAAGGAGTGGATGAAGATTCATCTCAGATTTCTTGCAATAGAAATTTGGGAGATAGTGGAGAAAGGATATATACCTCATGATCCTAATTCTAGCACACCAGCACCTGCTGATGAACAAAAGAGAGATAAAAAATATGTAAGAGAAAAAGAAGCTTTGTTGAGCGCCCTATCTGATGAAAAGCTATTGAATGTCACAAAATTGGAGACTGCTAAGCAGATCTCATTGAAGCTTGAAACTCTTTATGAAGGTGATCAGGCAATGAAGATTTCTAAACTTGAAGGTTTCCGGGTAAGATATGAAACTTTGAAGATGCAAGAGGATGAGAAGATAAGTTATTTCATGGATAGAGTCAATGAGATTGTCATGGGTATCAAATGTTGTGGCGGATCTATTAGTGAAGATGAAATAGTGTCAAAATTTCTAAGAGTTCTACCTCTGTCTTACAAGATGGAGGCTACTACTATTAATGAACTCCAGACAATGTCAAGTACCCCTATGACTAAAGATACATTACTTGATAAATTGACTGCTTTTGAACTTGAAGAACTTGCAGATCCTAATGCTGCTAAAACTGAGACTGCATTTAAAGCATTTGCATCTGGTAAACATAAGATAGATTGGAAAGAGATGTATGCTAAGGATATGGAGGAAATTGAGAGAGAAGAAAGAGAGCTTGAAGAGCTGGAAGCCTTGATTGCTAGAAGAATCCCTAAAGGACCAACTGGAAGTAAGTATGAAGGAAAAGTCCCTTTTTAATATTTTTCATGCAATAAGATTGGTCATTTTGCTTCTAGATGTCCTGAAAGAGTTTCTAGGAATCATGAAAGATTTGTAAGGAATTATAAGCTTAATCCTAAATATCAGAGCAGACCTAGATTCAGAAGGAGTAAAGATAAATCATGTTATTATACTGATGATGATGATTTTTGCATTTTTGATGACAATGATGAACCTGTGAGTGGATCTAGTAATGGATCTTCCTCCAACAAAGATTGAGTCTTTATTGCTATTAAGGATTATTCTCCAAAATCTATCATTGAAGCTATACATATTGAGGAAAAGGCCTTGGTTGCTAAAATTGAAGAAAATGATGAATGGGTTATAGACAGTGGATGCTCACATTGCGTGACTGGTGACAAGAGAAAGTTTCTATCACTGCAAGAATTTGATGGAGGATTGGGCAGATTTGGAGATAATAAGGCTTGTAGGATCAAAGGCAAAGGAACAATGTCCTTGGATAGTAAGACAAATACTGATAATGTTTTCTATGTTGAAGGATTAAAGCATAATCTTTTGAGTGTAGGTTAGATGGTGGATAAAGGATTTCATTTGCAATTTAAAGATGGAAAGTGCAAGATCATTAACAAATGTGGATTGGAGATTTGCTTTCAGAACTCAGACTAAAGGTAATATCTTTCATTTGAACTCCAGTGAGAAGGATTTCTTGATTTATCATATTGATGAAAGTTGGTTATGACATCAGAGGACGTGTCATGTAAATTTTGATTGCATAGTGAAGATCAGTTTGATACTGGTTGTCAGAGATTTGCCTAGAATTGTTAAGCCTCATAATCCAATATGTAGAGAATGTCAAATGGGTAAGCAAGTTAGAATTACTTTTAGAAGTATACATGATAAACCTAATGGAATTCTCGATCTTATTCATACTGATTTGTGTGGACCGATAAGGACTAAAAGTTTTCAAGGAGATAGATATTTTATGTTATTAATTGATGACTATTCTAGAATGATGTGGGTTGTATTTTTGAAAGAAAAATCTAAAGCTTTTGAGAAATTCAAAATCTTTGAGGTTATGGTTGAGACTAAGACAAGATTGGAGATAAAATGCTTGAGATCAAATCATGGTGGTGAGTTTACATCTGGTGAGTTCAATAACTTTTGTGAAAGGAATGGTATTAGGAGACAATTTTCTACACCTAGGACTCCACAAGCGAACACATTGGTGGAAAGGAAGAACAAAACAGTCTTGGATGCTGCAAGGACTATGATGACAGAAGCTAAATTACCTGATATCTATTGGAGAGAGACTGTCAATACTGCTGTATACACTTTCAACAGAGTACACATTAAAGGCAATAACAATAAGACTCCTTATGAATTATGGTTTGGCCATACTCCTACTGTCAGATATTTCAAAATTTTTGGAAGCAAATGTTACATTAGAAGAGATGATTCATTAGGAAAGTTTGATCCTAGAAGTGATGAAGGAATATTTTTGGGTTATTCTACTAAGAGAAAAGCATATAGATTTTATAACAAAAGATTGAATAGGATAATGGAAAGTATAAATATCAAGGTGGATGAGCATGCTAGTAATTAGATTAGAGCTTATGATTATAGATTAGAAGATGAATTTATCAAACCTAAACCGATAATGCAAGGATCAATTCAAAATAGTGAACTAGTGACTCCAGTAACATCAGAAAATTCAACAATGACAAAGGAACAACAAAATGAGTCAACAAATCAAGAAAATTCAAAGACTCCCAGGTATGTAAAGCTAAATCATTTGGAAGATCAGATCATTGGAGATAAAAGTAAAGGTGTAATGACTAGGAGAAGGCTAGCCACTGAAGAGGTATGTTTAATTTCTCAAATTGAACCAGAATCATTTATTGAGGCAAGTAAAGATAAAAATTGGATAAAAGCAATGGAAGAAGAATTAGATCAGATTGAAAATAATAAGACATGGCAACTTCTACCTAGGCCTAAAGACAAGAGCATTATTGGAACTAAATGGGTTTTCAAGAATAAACTAAATGAGGAAGGTCAAGTGGTAAGGAACAAGGCTATATTGGTTTGCAAAGGTTATTGTCAAGAAGAAGGTGTTGATTATGGAGAGACTTATGGTCTGGTTGCTAGAATTGAAGTGGTAAGACTTTTTATTACTTATGTTGCACACAAGATCTACAAAGTATATCAGATGGATGTTAAATGCGCATTTTTGAATGGAGATCTTGAAGAAGAAGTTTACATTGAGCAACCTAATGGATTTTATTTATCAGAAGACATGGACATGGTTTCCAGGCTAAAGAAATCTTTATATGGACTAAAACATGCCCCTAGAGCATGGTATGCTAGATTGGATAAGTATCTTTCAAAACTTGGTTTCAATAAAGGTAATGCTGACAGTAACTTATACTATAAAATTGAGCATGATGACATATTGATTATTGAATTCTTTGTGGATGATATCATTTTTGGAGGAGAAAAAGGTTAATGCATGAAATTTGTTGATGATATGAAGAATGAATTTGAAATGTCCATGATTGATGAGATTAAATTTTTCTTAGGCTTACAGATTAATCAGACTGATAAAGGTATTTTCATTTGTCAACCTAAGTATGTGAAGGAGTTACTTAATAAATTTGGACTTGATAATTCTAAACCTGTCGGTACTCCTATGATAACTGGTTGCAAATTGTCAAAGGACATTGAATCACCTAAAGTGAATCTCAGCAGATATAAATCAATGATTGGAGGTTTGTTGTACCTAACTCAGTGTAAAACTGATATAATGAACGTTGTTTGTATTGATTCTAGATTTCAATCAGATCCTAGAGAAACTCATGTTATTGTTGTCAAGAGAATATTCAAATATTTGGCAAGTACAACAAACTTTGGTTTATGGCATCCTAAGGATGATGATTTCACATTATGTGCATATGCAGATTCTAACTGGGCAAGAGATGTGGCTGAATGGAAGAGCACTACTGGTGGTGCATTCTTTCTTGGGAAGATGTTGGTTTCATGGCTTAGTAAGAAACAATCATGTAATTCATTGTCTACTGCTGAAGCGAAATATGTTGCAGTTGCTACCAACTGTACTTAGATTTTATGGATGAAACAAATGTTAAAGGACATAAGGGAGAGTTATGATGAGTCTATTTTTATTCACTATGATAATATTGCTTATATAGATATGTCAAAGAATCCAGTATTTCATTCCAAATCAACACATTTCTGTAAGGTATAATTTCTCGAAGGAAAAGGTTGAAGCAAAGGAAGTTAGATTGGTTTATGTGTCTACTAAGGAACAAATTGTAGATATTCTAACTAACCATTGCCCAAAGAAACTTTTGAACATCTCAGAGATTAGTTGGGGTTACCAACTCTCTGGAAGAGACTTAGAGATGCATGTATGCATCAATTTGATGAGTTTATCATACACACTTTTCTGATCCGGGTTGATGAATTTGGTGCTACTACTTAGGGGGAGTAGTCAACTATTTGGTTTAGTATTCTTGGCTTGGTCTCCATCCTTTTTCATTGATTTCAAACTGGGAAAGAGGTACTCATGTGAAAAACTATTAGATCTTTTGGGGAGAGGTATTCATGTTCATATTTTTTGGAGTTTGTTGGCATTCCTTGGCACTTGGATTTTTTTCACATTCAGTGTTTCCATCAATGCCAAAGGGGGAGATTGTTGGAAATATGATTGATTTGGTTAAGTGTTGTCATTGATGTCAACACTGTATTCCGGTTGAAGACTATCCCGGTTAGTCTTGGTGACCATCTTGGCTTTGGCTGTGTTTCTGATCCAGTTTGATCAGATCTCTGGAATCGGTTTTGGATGCTTATTCTGATGGTTATATGCTTTCTATACTCTGGTGTTTTCATGATTTGGTCATCACTTTTGGTATCTATCAGGTACTAGATTGCTTTTGGCTTTACCGACTTCTGTCGTTCCCGATTAGCTTTACCAATATGAATTATTTGGTGACTTCATCTATGGATTTTGGGTCTGGTTTATGGATTCAATTTCTATCATCTCACTGGTGCTTCTTGATCATATCTTGAGTGTTTGATGGCTTTTCATTGGATAACATGTTGTTAAGGTGGTCCTATTTGGATCCAACTAAACTTTCATTGAGGGTTTCTATCGACAAGTGAAGCATGTTGGATTTTGGTCTTGGCGGAATTCCCGGTGGATTTAATTGTTTGGTTATTTGATTTAGGTCCATGCTATGTAATGTAAATCATAATATTGGTTTGGTGATATCCTTTGATGTAATTTTTGTAGTTATGGGTTTAGGGTTTAGTCGACCTTGTCAATAAGGTTGATGATCTATATTTATAGGTGACTTATTCACGGAATGAGTCCAACATTGGATATGCAATGGTTATGGTTGGCTAAGTTTGCATTATCAAAGATTGGTTCAAGAGCGAACAAGTCATATCATTCATAATAAGGTTACAAAGGTTTTATGGTAGGGCAGACATTAGTGCTTAACTAGAACTGTATCAGGCATTTGTAGATGCTACTTTCATAGTTCATTCTATTCCGGATTATAGTCCGATGGTTTTGTAAGTTACTGATACTTCCCTTTGTGATGAGCAATGCGCTCTAGGCTGTTGGCCTTTCTGCATGTGCAGACCCCTTTGTAATCATTCACAATACTACTGCAGAGTATTTATCTAATTGTGGGTAGGGTTTCTGATAGGGAGGACTCTAGGTTGCTTGAGTCAGCTTGACTCACTCCAAGGCATTCTTCCTAGCCTAACCTGAGAATGCTTCTCTCTATTCCCCTAATCCACTCTAGGTCCTCACTACCGAGGTTTGATACTCTTCTCTTTGTTAATTCACTTTCGTAAATCCACCAACTCACTAATCCACTGGATCTCACCAGGCACCTTGCAGGGTTTTCTCTACCATGGATTATACCTACAACTTCTCCTAAGTTATTTTCCTTCTCATTCTTGGATCTTTATTCCTATTGATCCCATCTTCCCCTGGTCTGAAGCTAATAGCCTAGACTCCAGTCTACCCTGCAAGTGATTCCTCTTGGTCACTGATACCTAGCTGGGCTATCATCAAGCTCGCCTAGGGCCAGTTTGCTAAAACGGTTGACGCCATTCCCTGGTCTGCTACACATAGAACTCTACTATACATGGCTAGCTCTTCTTGCCAATCTCCAATGGTCATGTGGATCCCACGATGGAGAATCAAGACATAACCATGTTATAACTACTTGTCAGCAACATAAAACAAGAAACAAAACGACAACTTATTTACAGAGCCGAGCTTGGCACAACTTCAAAATTGGAACTCACAAAACATAGAAAAGTCACATCTACTCTATCACACTGGCATTTAAAGATTTAAGCCATTATTTACAGTTTTCAAACAAAAATTAAACTCTGAGAAAGAAACTAGAAAATGGTCTTCAAATTGTTATTCAAAAGATGTTCTTTGTTCTATCTATCCAACCACCCTTATAGAATTCCCATTGGATCTTTTATAGCCTCTACGACATGTCATGAATCATCCCTAACCAACGAGATTGAACTCGACACAATCGGTTTCTGACTGTAACTATCTTTTGATTTCCATCGGGTCATCGGGTTAGCACCGAAACACTTACACCGACGTCTGATGGTTGTTTACAACTCACTTGCTTTTCTATCCAGTCATCAAAGTAGCCTCAAAACACTTACTCCAATGTTTGATGACATTTCACCAATTGCGCACTTCCTCGTCGGTTTCCATTGGGTCATCGGAGTAGCAACAAAACATTCTTGCCAATGGCCAATGGTGCACTCCACTTCCTCATTGGGTTATCGGTGTAGCTCCCAACCTGTTATGCCGATAGCTGATGATGCGCTCCACACAGTATGCTTTCCCATCGAGTTATCGGGTGACACAAAAACTAGTCTTGCCAATAGCCGATGGCTCCTTCCGACTTGCTCCAACCTGCTAGCGACCTCATCGACTCATCGAGATAGGTGGAAAACACTTGCTCCGATAGCCGACGGTTCCACTTTTCCTTGCTCCAACTACTGGCGACTTCATCGGGCTATCAGGGTAGGTAGAAATAGTTCCACCGATAGCTAATGGGTCCACTCCAATCTTACGCATACTCATCGGGGCATCAGGATAGGGTAAAACCAGTTGTTTCAATGGCTGATGGTTGTGCTCCACATGCTGGCGGTGTCATCAGAGTAAGTCTCGCCGAAAACATGCACTCCAAAAGAAAACAAAAATGCACTACAAGCTCCCTGTAAACAACTTGATGGACTTGAACCAGTCCTTATGCCAAAATTGAAAAGGATATTTTCTCACCCTTAGGTGCTCTCGCATCATACTTCCCACACGAAAAATCAAGTCCTCCCTAGGGGAAGTAAGGCGACATCAATGCCTAGTCTTTTGAAATCAAATTTTGCAACCCAAGTGGCTTCGACTTCAGATAGGTTGCGCCACTTGATTAAGTGTTCGATATAAATGCCATGCCTCATTTGCTTCTTCACCCTGGAATCTAAAATTTGTTCCGCCTGTGGTTTATAAATGGGTGGTACTGGAATATCACTGAGAGTAGTTTCCCCTTCTGGATTCGGTCCATTTGGCACTACTACGGGACCTTTAAACTGAACCAAGTCTTGGACATTAAACACAAGGGACAATGCCAAATTTGTGGGTAAATCTACATTACAAGCATTGGATCCATACTTAGCCAAAATTTTGCAAGGTCCTATTCTCCTCATATGAAGCTTACTAGGGACTCCCTTCTGCAATCTTGCCTTGTTCAGATGTACCATAACCATGTCTCCCACTGAAAATTGAATGTCCTTTCTCCCCTCATCTACTTTAGCCTTAATCCTCTCCTTAGCATCGATCAATGTTTTTTGCACTTGTTTATGCACCTCTTTCATAGACTAAGTGAAATCCTCTACATGTCCACTTCTTCCTTCCAGGATCCCTAAATCTCAAAGTTCACAAACACCGTGTGGGTGGAGTCCATAAACAATCTCAAAATGACTCTTACCTGTAGTTCTATTGACACTGTCATTATATGCAAACTCTACCTATGGTAGCACTTGATCCCACATCTGTCCATACTCCTTTGTAAGACACCTTAGAAGATTACCCAGTACTCGGTTAATGACCTCAGTTTGACCATGTGTCTGCGGATGGTACACAAAACCAAAAGAAAGGTTAGTTCCCAGTCTTGTCCATAGAGTTTTCCAAAAGTGTCCCATAAACTTCACATCCCTGTCTGAAACTATACTGAGAGGTAACCCATGAATTCTTACCACCTCTTTGAAAAATAAATGTGCAATCTAACTAGCATAATGTGTAGTCTTGCATGGAACAAAATGACTCATTTTACTAAACCGGTCAACAATAACAAAAATACTATCCAGGCCAGGCTTGGTTTTTGGCAAACCCACAACAAAATCCATGCTGATGCACTCCCATGGTCTTTTGGGAATTAGTAAAGGTTGGTATAGTCGAGCATTTGAACTAGTAGCCTTGGCTTTCTGATACACAATACATTGTTCAACATACTTCCTGATATCTTTATGCATTTTCGGACAATAATAAAATCTTTGTACCAACTCAAGTGCTTTATTCAGACCAAAATGTCCACTAAGACTTCCATTATGTTTTTCATGTATGATATTTTCCCTCATAGATCCCCTTGGCATACATAACTGACATCACTTAAACAAAAGACCACTCTGCAATGTGTAATCTGCATACTAGCTATTAAAATGATTATTAAACTCACTGCATACCTTGTATACCTCAGAAAATTCATCATCTTATTTGTAAAGCTCCTTAAAAATCTCCACACCTATGCTCTGTAAAGCCACTTCCTGGACAGTGAGAATTTTTCTACTTAAGGCATCTACTACCCTGTTCAACTGTCCCTTTTTGTGCTTGATAGTGAAAGTGTATGCATGCAGGTATTCTATCCATTTGATGTGTCTATTGCTCAACTTTTCTTGGGAATTGATTGATAACTTAATGATGAACAGTGAGTACCAAACCCGTACTGAGAGGGGGGGTGAATCAGTACAAACACAAAAACTTTTCCTGAACCGGTTTGACTATAAATAGTGCACTTGACAGACAAACACTAATACCGGTCTAAACCAGATTACTACCGGTTAAACATAATGAGACTATGAAAGACATAAACTGGCAACACTTAGCTTTCCATACAATCTACTCCCTCATTTCCACTTTATCCTTATGCATAAACAGATAATTTATCATCAGAGATACAATAATTTACTAGAACAACATGATTCACCGCTAAACAGGAAATAACGAAACATCACATGAAAGAGGCATCACACATGACACACATATTTTTCACGTGGAAACCCAACTGGGAAAAACCACGTTGGGGATGAATACCCACAAGCTGTTTTTGAACTCTTTAGAAGTCCGCTCTGTTAGGAGCCTAGTCCAGTTAAAGACTGTTACAACAAGTTCTATTAGGAACCGATCCTGTTAGGGATCACTTGGCTAAGGGATGGCTAGAATACTCGGTTAAGGGTTAAACCCTATTAAAGGTTACCTTGTTAGAGGATTTTATGAACTTAATGGCTTTGAGTCACCCTGTTAAAGGATTTACAACAAGCTGGTTAAAGCTACCTTGTTAAGGGATTTTCCAACTGTTGAAGTGATTAGAGATCAACAGGTATTACAATGATCTGGTAATAGCACTCAATGCCAATGCAGATCCGTTTTACTTCCTTCCTTCTGCACACACACTTTGCAGGTATCAATTCTCTTATTTGGTCTGGCAAGAATCACGTATCTCTGCACTTAGATACACACACAACATTTGCCAACAACCTCAACATAAAACACAACATCGACCTTATAGGAAACAAATAGGTCGGTAGCATAAACCCTAAACCCTAAACATTTAGGTTGAGCAATTCAATCAGTTCAATCCTAACCATTGAATACTTTGCATTTGAATACAATAGTCTTGAACAGATCTCAAGACATTCTCCATCGTTCGTTCTTCACCACTTCTTGGAGGCGATAACCCATCATGCGTTCTTCACCTTTTACAGGGACTTCGCACATTCCTGAGGTAGATAGGATCAATCCCCTTCATGCAAGATCCTTCACATGCACGAGGTTGACATGGCAACATGATCTGATCTCCATTACAATGCTAACTCATCACACAATGCCACTGATTGAATCACACAGGCTCGAAACACTTCAATTGAAAACCCTAAGGCTGGGACTACCAACCGATAGTCATACCATATTGAACCTTGATAGAAAACATTCCATATACTAGTTCACTTGGACAAATGTACCGCTTCACCTTTTGCATATATACTAGGTCACAACATTATACCAGTTCACTTTGCTTGTTGCTTAACTTCAATAAACCAGTTCACTCTTCAACATATTATGCGTTCAATCTTCAACATATTACCGGTTCTCTTTTCAGCATATTGACATCATTGACAACATAATATCATCATGTCAACATACTCTGCACATATGCCAACAATCTCCCCCTTTGGCATTGATGGCAATATACAAAGATATCTCTCTTTCTGCATCACATCTTCTCCTTAATACTGCAAATATCTTCTCCGGTTCACTTCTTCTCCCCCTTTGACAATAATACCAAAGTGGAGGCACGAGCTTCCCTGTTCCACTATGTTGCTCCCCCTAAGGAGTAGCATCCTTCAACACATCAATCCTAAAAAGATATAGCAAAGTAAGATCTGACTGATGTGGAGCACAAACCTTTAGTTTACCTCTTGAAGGGGCAACACCCCTAATTCACCTCTTAGATAGGTAAAAGTAGCCTTCAGTAGAGGCTTGGTGAATATGTCTGCTAACTGCTCCTTACTGGAAACATGTTCCAATACCACCTCTTTGTTTTGAACCTTTTCCCTCAAGAAATGATACTTGAGTTCAAATTGCTTGGTTCTAGCATGTAAAACCGGATTCTTGGAGATGTTAATTGCACTTGTATTGTCACAAAATATACTTACTGGTTTAGATACAGGAACTTTGAAGCCATTCAATACATGCTTCATCCAAATAGTCTGGGTGCAGTTAATAAAAGCTGCAACATACTCTGCTTTTGTTTTAGATTGAGAGATACAACTCTGCTTTTTACTCATCCATGAGACCGGTCTACCACCAAGAAATAATGCACCACCGGTTGTGTTGTTTCGCTCATCCACATTACTAGCCCAATCAGCATCTGTGAACACTTCCAGGTTGAAATCATCATTGTATGGATACCATAATCCATAGTCAATAGTTCCCTTCAGATATCTAAGAATCCCCTTGACTGCTACCAAGTGGGATTCTCTTGGGCTTTTCTGAAACTGAGCGGTAATACCCACTACATGTGCAATGTTCGGTCTGCTATGTACTACATAATGCAACTTACCAATCATTGATCGATATTCCTTCTCATTTACCAATGTTGAGTCATCCTCTTTTGATAGTTTACAACTGGTCACCATTGGTGTACCAACCAGTTTATTGTCTTCCATGCCAAAGGTCTTCAACAACTCTTGGACATACTTGGACTGAGTAATAAAGATTCCATCTTTCATTTGTTGAATCTGCAGTCCAATGAAGAACTTAATGTCCCCTATGAGTGACATCTCAAATTCCTTCTTCATCTCATCTGCAAAGTCATGACTCATCTTGTCATCTCCACCAAAGATTATGTCATCAACAAATACTTCACAGATCAGAATCCGATCTCCTTCTGATTTCAAGTAGATATTGCTATCTTCACTTGTTCTTTCAAATCTAATCTTCACAAGGTGGGAGTGCAAGCGTTCATACCATGCTCTAGGTGCCTGCTTTAGTCCATACAAGGCTTTATGTAGCCTACACACCATGTCACTATCTTCTGATAGGGCAAACCCATCTGGTTGCTCTATATACACCTCCTCTTCAAGTATTCCATTTAGAAATGTAGATTTTACATCCATTTGGTATACCTTGAATCCTTTAAAAGTTGCATATGCAAGAAGCATACAAACTCCTTCTAATCTTGCTACTGGAGCAAAGGTTTCTCCATTGTCTTCTCCTTCTTCTTGGGCATATCCTTTACATACTAGTCTGGCTTTGTTCCTTACCACTATGCCATCCTCATTCAATTTATTTCTGAAGACCCATTTGGTTCCAATGACATTTTTATGCTTCGGTCTGGGTATCAAAGACCATGTACCATTCTTTTCTATCTGATCAAGTTCCTCTTCCATTGCCTTGATCCAGTCTTCATCTTTATGTGCCTCTTTGAATGATTTAGGCTCAAATTCAGAGATCATACATGAGTTTTCTCTGACCTTTCTTCTTGTAAGAATTCCTGCATCTTTGTCTCTTATGATCTGCTTTGGATCATGATTGAGTTTGACATACCTAGGTATATTCTTAACAGATTCCTCTTGCTTTTCTTCTTCATCCTCATCTTCATCAGCATCAGCATCCACCGGTGTAGGAGCACAATTACTGGTACTGGGCTGATTTGCAACCGATTCCCAGAAGGTTACTACCGGTTCATCTCCTACATGCTCTCTGCTAGTTTCCTCAGGTTTCTCAGAGTTTTCATCAACCCTAACATTGATGCTTTCAACAATTCTCTAAGTCATATTGTTGAAACATTTGAGAGCTTTACTCTTGGTGGAATATCCTAAGAATATTCCCTCATCACATTTTGCATTGAATTTGCTTTGATGTTCACTCCTCTTGATATAACATTTGCTACCAAACACTCTGAAGTAGCTTACTACTAGTGTCTTACCGGTCCAGTACTCATAAGGAGTCTTATCCTTTCCTTTCTTGATGAGTACCCGGTTCATTGTGTAGACTGCAGTGCTCACTGCCTCTCTCCAAAAGGTGTGAGCAACCTTTCCCTGGATCAACATAGTTCTAGCCGCTTCAACCATAGTCTGGTTGTTTCTTTTTGCTAGGCCATTTTTATATGGAGTCCGAGGGGCAGATAGTTGCCTCTTGATGCCATTCTCTTCACATTATTTTTTGAATTCACCGGAAGTGAATTCCCTTCCTTGATTAGTTCTTAGGCATTTGATTCTTCTACCGCTTTCCTTTTCTACTAGTGCTATGAAAGCTTTGAACTTTCCAAAGCCTTCAAACTTGTCCTTCAAGAATGTGACCCACACCATTCTTGAACAATCATCTATAAGAATCATAAAATAGCTATCTCCCTGCACACTCCTAGTTTTCATAGGACCACACAAATCAATATGCACAAGATCAAGTAAATTGTCTGCAGTGAAAGATTTACCTTTGAAAGTTGAGGAAGACATTTTCCCCAGTTGACACTCTTTGTACAAAGGATTTTCCAGTTTGCTCAACACCGACAATCCTCTAACTGCCTTGATCTTACTGGCCTTCATAATATTGTCAAAGTTTATATGGCAGAGTCTCCTATGCCATATCTAGCTGTCCTCAAACTTCGCCATAAGACATGTACTGACATTAGCATATAGCTGAAATAGGTTACCTTTGGTCTGCATACCAGTAGCCATCAGTTCACCACTCTTTCCTTTGATTTTGCACACTCCATTTTTGAATTCTAGAGTGAGTCCATTATTATTCAGTTGAGCAACACTCAAAAGGTTGTTCCTTAGACCTTCTACCCAATACACATTGTTATCACTGCTTCTTCCATTCAAAGAGATGGACCCTCTACCTTTTACCATACATGGTGCATCATTACCAAAACAAACCACACCACCATCACTCTTCCAGAGATAGAAACTTACTACGATCACCAATCATATGGTGAGAACAACCATTGTCAATAATCCACTCATTGGAATTATCAAAGCGGGAGACAAGAGCCTTCTTGTCTGACACATCTTCCTTGACTGTTACAAACACAATATCTTCATTTTCTTCATCTTCTGATTCCTCATCAGTGACACCTTCATCAACTGCTACAAAACAGTTTCTCCGGTTTCCTCCTTTGAACTTCTTGATCATTTCCGGTTTGTCCTTGCTATCACCATTAGGACAGTTTACAACAATGTGTTCTATCTAATTACAAGAAAATAATTTCAAAGGGAGCTTACCTTTGTATTTACTGAATCCCTTAGGAAGTCTCTTGGCAAGAAGAGCTTCATATTCCGTCAGGATCTCCTCATCATCCATTTCTCTGTTCTGTCTTGGTTCACCAGTGGTACTAGCTTCTTTGCCTTTTCTAGATGGTGCAGCAGATGCTCTGAAGACTGATTCAATCTTCTGAATACTTCCATCATAATTATTTAGCTCATAAGTTGTTAGCTTTGCAATGATGGAGTCAAGGGATACCTTTGTCTTGTCTACAGACCTCAACTCTTGAATAGCTGCAACCCTTATTGCATAGACCAGTAATAAGGATCTCAAAACTTTGCTGACAACAGTGGAATATTCCATTTTAGCTCCTGCACTCTTGATATCTCCAACAACAGTTTTGAATCTTATTCTATATTGTTGAATGGTCTCTCCTTCAACCATCCGCATGTCTTCAAACTTTCCCCTAAGGCTTTCTTCCTTAGCTTGTTTCACATGCTCATCACCGCCATAGATATTCTCAAGGGCATCCCATACTTCTTTGGGATTATCTTTGTCCTAAACATCAATGAACTCAATGTCAGATAAACTACTAATTAGGGCTTCCATGACTTGCCCATTCTCCCGAATCTCTCTCTTTTGGTCATCGGTGAGAGTACCAGTAGGGATAACATAAGCATTCTCAACATAGCTCCAATGTTGAGCACCCATGCTTCTTATGTATATCTTCATTCTATCCTTCCATATTTTAAAGTTATCTCTGTTGAACTTTGGACCTTCCCTCTTCATCATTACAATAGGATCTTTCCCTCAAGCGGTTAAGCTTACAACATAGAGGACCTGGAGGATGCTATGATACCAATTGATAACTCAATGATGAACAGTGAGTACCAAACCAGTACTGAGAGGGGGGGGGGGGGGTTGGGGTGAATCAGTACAGACAAAAAAGCTTTTCCTGAACTGGTTTGATTGCAAATAGTGCACTTGACAGACAAACACTAATACCAGTCTAAACCAGATTACTACCGGTTAAACATAATGAGACTGTGAAAGACATAAATCGGCAACACTTAGCTTTCCATACAATCTACTCCCTCATTTCCACTTTATCCTTATGCATAAACAGATAATTTATCATCAAAGATACAATAATTTACTAGAACAACATGATTCACCGCGAAACAGGAAATAACGAAACATCACATGAAAGAGGCATCACACATGACACACATATTTTTCACGTGGAAACCCAACTGGGAAAAACCACGATGGGGATGAATACCCACAAGCTGTTTTTGAACTCTTTAGAAGTCCGCTCTGTTAGGAGCCTAGTCCAGTTAAAGACTGTTACAACAAGTTCTATTAGGAACCGATCCTGTTAGGGATCACTTGGCTAAGGGATGGCTAGAATACTCGGTTAAGGGTTAAACCCTATTAAAGGTTACCTTGTTAGAGGATTTTATGAACTTAATGGCTTTGAGTCACCCTGTTAAAGGATTTACAACAAGCTGGTTAAAGCTACCTTGTTAAGGGATTTTCCAACTGTTGAAGTGATTAGAGATCAACAGGTATTACAATGATCTGGTAATAGCACTCAATGCCAATGCAGATCCGTTTTACTTCCTTCCTTCTGCACACACACTTTGCAGGTATCAATTCTCTTATTTGGTCTGGCAAGAATCACGTATCTCTGCACTTAGATACACACACAACATTTGCCAACAACCTCAACATAAAACACAACATCGACCTTATAGGAAACAAATAGGTCGGTAGCATAAACCCTAAACCCTAAACATTTAGGTTGAGCAATTCAATCAGTTCAATCCTAACCATTGAATACTTTGCATTTGAATACAATAGTCTTGAACAGATCTCAAGACATTCTCCATCGTTCGTTCTTCACCACTTCTTGGAGGCGATAACCCATCATGCGTTCTTCACCTTTTACAGGGACTTCGCACATTCCTGAGGTAGATAGGATCAATCCCCTTCATGCAAGATCCTTCACATGCACGAGGTTGACATGGCAACATGATCTGATCTCCATTACAATGCTAACTCATCACACAATGCCACTGATTGAATCACACAGGCTCGAAACACTTCAATTGAAAACCCTAAGGCTGGGACTACCAACCGATAGTCATACCATATTGAACCTTGATAGAAAACATTCCATATACTAGTTCACTTGGACAAATGTACCGCTTCACCTTTTGCATATATACTAGGTCACAACATTATACCAGTTCACTTTGCTTGTTGCTTAACTTCAATAAACCAGTTCACTCTTCAACATATTATGCGTTCAATCTTCAACATATTACCGGTTCTCTTTTCAGCATATTGACATCATTGACAACATAATATCATCATGTCAACATACTCTGCACATATGCCAACAATCTCCCCCTTTGGCATTGATGGCAATATACAAAGATATCTCTCTTTCTGCATCACATCTTCTCCTTAATACTGCAAATATCTTCTCCGGTTCACTTCTTCTCCCCCTTTGACAATAATACCAAAGTGGAGGCACGAGCTTCCCTGTTCCACTATGTTGCTCCCCCTAAGGAGTAGCATCCTTCAACACATCAATCCTAAAAAGATATAGCAAAGTAAGATCTGACTGATGTGGAGCACAAACCTTTAGTTTACCTCTTGAAGGGGCAACACCCCTAATTCACCTCTTAGATAGGTAAAAGTAGCCTTCAGTAGAGGCTTGGTGAATATGTCTGCTAACTGCTCCTTACTGGAAACATGTTCCAATACCACCTCTTTGTTTTGAACCTTTTCCCTCAAGAAATGATACTTGAGTTCAAATTGCTTGGTTCTAGCATGTAAAACCGGATTCTTGGAGATGTTAATTGCACTTGTATTGTCACAAAATATACTTACTGGTTTAGATACAGGAACTTTGAAGCCATTCAATACATGCTTCATCCAAATAGTCTGGGTGCAGTTAATAAAAGCTGCAACATACTCTGCTTTTGTTTTAGATTGAGAGATACAACTCTGCTTTTTACTCATCCATGAGACCGGTCTACCACCAAGAAATAATGCACCACCGGTTGTGTTGTTTCGCTCATCCACATTACTAGCCCAATCAGCATCTGTGAACACTTCCAGGTTGAAATCATCATTGTATGGATACCATAATCCATAGTCAATAGTTCCCTTCAGATATCTAAGAATCCCCTTGACTGCTACCAAGTGGGATTCTCTTGGGCTTTTCTGAAACTGAGCGGTAATACCCACTACATGTGCAATGTTCGGTCTGCTATGTACTACATAATGCAACTTACCAATCATTGATCGATATTCCTTCTCATTTACCAATGTTGAGTCATCCTCTTTTGATAGTTTACAACTGGTCACCATTGGTGTACCAACCAGTTTATTGTCTTCCATGCCAAAGGTCTTCAACAACTCTTGGACATACTTGGACTGAGTAATAAAGATTCCATCTTTCATTTGTTGAATCTGCAGTCCAATGAAGAACTTAATGTCCCCTATGAGTGACATCTCAAATTCCTTCTTCATCTCATCTGCAAAGTCATGACTCATCTTGTCATCTCCACCAAAGATTATGTCATCAACAAATACTTCACAGATCAGAATCCGATCTCCTTCTGATTTCAAGTAGATATTGCTATCTTCACTTGTTCTTTCAAATCTAATCTTCACAAGGTGGGAGTGCAAGCGTTCATACCATGCTCTAGGTGCCTGCTTTAGTCCATACAAGGCTTTATGTAGCCTACACACCATGTCACTATCTTCTGATAGGGCAAACCCATCTGGTTGCTCTATATACACCTCCTCTTCAAGTATTCCATTTAGAAATGTAGATTTTACATCCATTTGGTATACCTTGAATCCTTTAAAAGTTGCATATGCAAGAAGCATACAAACTCCTTCTAATCTTGCTACTGGAGCAAAGGTTTCTCCATTGTCTTCTCCTTCTTCTTGGGCATATCCTTTACATACTAGTCTGGCTTTGTTCCTTACCACTATGCCATCCTCATTCAATTTATTTCTGAAGACCCATTTGGTTCCAATGACATTTTTATGCTTCGGTCTGGGTATCAAAGACCATGTACCATTCTTTTCTATCTGATCAAGTTCCTCTTCCATTGCCTTGATCCAGTCTTCATCTTTATGTGCCTCTTTGAATGATTTAGGCTCAAATTCAGAGATCATACATGAGTTTTCTCTGACCTTTCTTCTTGTAAGAATTCCTGCATCTTTGTCTCTTATGATCTGCTTTGGATCATGATTGAGTTTGACATACCTAGGTATATTCTTAACAGATTCCTCTTGCTTTTCTTCTTCATCCTCATCTTCATCAGCATCAGCATCCACCGGTGTAGGAGCACAATTACTGGTACTGGGCTGATTTGCAACCGATTCCCAGAAGGTTACTACCGGTTCATCTCCTACATGCTCTCTGCTAGTTTCCTCAGGTTTCTCAGAGTTTTCATCAACCCTAACATTGATGCTTTCAACAATTCTCTAAGTCATATTGTTGAAACATTTGAGAGCTTTACTCTTGGTGGAATATCCTAAGAATATTCCCTCATCACATTTTGCATTGAATTTGCTTTGATGTTCACTCCTCTTGATATAACATTTGCTACCAAACACTCTGAAGTAGCTTACTACTAGTGTCTTACCGGTCCAGTACTCATAAGGAGTCTTATCCTTTCCTTTCTTGATGAGTACCCGGTTCATTGTGTAGACTGCAGTGCTCACTGCCTCTCTCCAAAAGGTGTGAGCAACCTTTCCCTGGATCAACATAGTTCTAGCCGCTTCAACCATAGTCTGGTTGTTTCTTTTTGCTAGGCCATTTTTATATGGAGTCCGAGGGGCAGATAGTTGCCTCTTGATGCCATTCTCTTCACATTATTTTTTGAATTCACCGGAAGTGAATTCCCTTCCTTGATTAGTTCTTAGGCATTTGATTCTTCTACCGCTTTCCTTTTCTACTAGTGCTATGAAAGCTTTGAACTTTCCAAAGCCTTCAAACTTGTCCTTCAAGAATGTGACCCACACCATTCTTGAACAATCATCTATAAGAATCATAAAATAGCTATCTCCCTGCACACTCCTAGTTTTCATAGGACCACACAAATCAATATGCACAAGATCAAGTAAATTGTCTGCAGTGAAAGATTTACCTTTGAAAGTTGAGGAAGACATTTTCCCCAGTTGACACTCTTTGTACAAAGGATTTTCCAGTTTGCTCAACACCGACAATCCTCTAACTGCCTTGATCTTACTGGCCTTCATAATATTGTCAAAGTTTATATGGCAGAGTCTCCTATGCCATATCTAGCTGTCCTCAAACTTCGCCATAAGACATGTACTGACATTAGCATATAGCTGAAATAGGTTACCTTTGGTCTGCATACCAGTAGCCATCAGTTCACCACTCTTTCCTTTGATTTTGCACACTCCATTTTTGAATTCTAGAGTGAGTCCATTATTATTCAGTTGAGCAACACTCAAAAGGTTGTTCCTTAGACCTTCTACCCAATACACATTGTTATCACTGCTTCTTCCATTCAAAGAGATGGACCCTCTACCTTTTACCATACATGGTGCATCATTACCAAAACAAACCACACCACCATCACTCTTCCAGAGATAGAAACTTACTACGATCACCAATCATATGGTGAGAACAACCATTGTCAATAATCCACTCATTGGAATTATCAAAGCGGGAGACAAGAGCCTTCTTGTCTGACACATCTTCCTTGACTGTTACAAACACAATATCTTCATTTTCTTCATCTTCTGATTCCTCATCAGTGACACCTTCATCAACTGCTACAAAACAGTTTCTCCGGTTTCCTCCTTTGAACTTCTTGATCATTTCCGGTTTGTCCTTGCTATCACCATTAGGACAGTTTACAACAATGTGTTCTATCCAATTACAAGAAAATAATTTCAAAGGGAGCTTACCTTTGTATTTACTGAATCCCTTAGGAAGTCTCTTGGCAAGAAGAGCTTCATATTCCGTCAGGATCTCCTCATCATCCATTTCTCTGTTCTGTCTTGGTTCACCAGTGGTACTAGCTTCTTTGCCTTTTCTAGATGGTGCAGCAGATGCTCTGAAGACTGATTCAATCTTCTGAATACTTCCATCATAATTATTTAGCTCATAAGTTGTTAGCTTTGCAATGATGGAGTCAAGGGATACCTTTGTCTTGTCTACAGACCTCAACTCTTGAATAGCTGCAACCCTTATTGCATAGACCAGTAATAAGGATCTCAAAACTTTGCTGACAACAGTGGAATATTCCATTTTAGCTCCTGCACTCTTGATATCTCCAACAACAGTTTTGAATCTTATTCTATATTGTTGAATGGTCTCTCCTTCAACCATCCGCATGTCTTCAAACTTTCCCCTAAGGCTTTCTTCCTTAGCTTGTTTCACATGCTCATCACCGCCATAGATATTCTCAAGGGCATCCCATACTTCTTTGGGATTATCTTTGTCCTAAACATCAATGAACTCAATGTCAGATAAACTACTAATTAGGGCTTCCATGACTTGCCCATTCTCCCGAATCTCTCTCTTTTGGTCATCGGTGAGAGTACCAGTAGGGATAACATAAGCATTCTCAACATAGCTCCAATGTTGAGCACCCATGCTTCTTATGTATATCTTCATTCTATCCTTCCATATTTTAAAGTTATCTCTGTTGAACTTTGGACCTTCCCTCTTCATCATTACAATAGGATCTTTCCCTCAAGCGGTTAAGCTTACAACATAGAGGACCTGGAGGATGCTATGATACCAATTGATAACTCAATGATGAACAGTGAGTACCAAACCAGTACTGAGAGGGGGGGGGGGGGGGTTGGGGTGAATCAGTACAGACAAAAAAGCTTTTCCTGAACTGGTTTGATTGCAAATAGTGCACTTGACAGACAAACACTAATACCAGTCTAAACCAGATTACTACCGGTTAAACATAATGAGACTGTGAAAGACATAAATCGGCAACACTTAGCTTTCCATACAATCTACTCCCTCATTTCCACTTTATCCTTATGCATAAACAGATAATTTATCATCAAAGATACAATAATTTACTAGAACAACATGATTCACCGCGAAACAGGAAATAACGAAACATCACATGAAAGAGGCATCACACATGACACACATATTTTTCACGTGGAAACCCAACTGGGAAAAACCACGATGGGGATGAATACCCACAAGCTGTTTTTGAACTCTTTAGAAGTCCGCTCTGTTAGGAGCCTAGTCCAGTTAAAGACTGTTACAACAAGTTCTATTAGGAACCGATCCTGTTAGGGATCACTTGGCTAAGGGATGGCTAGAATACTCGGTTAAGGGTTAAACCCTATTAAAGGTTACCTTGTTAGAGGATTTTATGAACTTAATGGCTTTGAGTCACCCTGTTAAAGGATTTACAACAAGCTGGTTAAAGCTACCTTGTTAAGGGATTTTCCAACTGTTGAAGTGATTAGAGATCAACAGGTATTACAATGATCTGGTAATAGCACTCAATGCCAATGCAGATCCGTTTTACTTCCTTCCTTCTGCACACACACTTTGCAGGTATCAATTCTCTTATTTGGTCTGGCAAGAATCACGTATCTCTGCACTTAGATACACACACAACATTTGCCAACAACCTCAACATAAAACACAACATCGACCTTATAGGAAACAAATAGGTCGGTAGCATAAACCCTAAACCCTAAACATTTAGGTTGAGCAATTCAATCAGTTCAATCCTAACCATTGAATACTTTGCATTTGAATACAATAGTCTTGAACAGATCTCAAGACATTCTCCATCGTTCGTTCTTCACCACTTCTTGGAGGCGATAACCCATCATGCGTTCTTCACCTTTTACAGGGACTTCGCACATTCCTGAGGTAGATAGGATCAATCCCCTTCATGCAAGATCCTTCACATGCACGAGGTTGACATGGCAACATGATCTGATCTCCATTACAATGCTAACTCATCACACAATGCCACTGATTGAATCACACAGGCTCGAAACACTTCAATTGAAAACCCTAAGGCTGGGACTACCAACCGATAGTCATACCATATTGAACCTTGATAGAAAACATTCCATATACTAGTTCACTTGGACAAATGTACCGCTTCACCTTTTGCATATATACTAGGTCACAACATTATACCAGTTCACTTTGCTTGTTGCTTAACTTCAATAAACCAGTTCACTCTTCAACATATTATGCGTTCAATCTTCAACATATTACCGGTTCTCTTTTCAGCATATTGACATCATTGACAACATAATATCATCATGTCAACATACTCTGCACATATGCCAACAATCTCCCCCTTTGGCATTGATGGCAATATACAAAGATATCTCTCTTTCTGCATCACATCTTCTCCTTAATACTGCAAATATCTTCTCCGGTTCACTTCTTCTCCCCCTTTGACAATAATACCAAAGTGGAGGCACGAGCTTCCCTGTTCCACTATGTTGCTCCCCCTAAGGAGTAGCATCCTTCAACACATCAATCCTAAAAAGATATAGCAAAGTAAGATCTGACTGATGTGGAGCACAAACCTTTAGTTTACCTCTTGAAGGGGCAACACCCCTAATTCACCTCTTAGATAGGTAAAAGTAGCCTTCAGTAGAGGCTTGGTGAATATGTCTGCTAACTGCTCCTTACTGGAAACATGTTCCAATACCACCTCTTTGTTTTGAACCTTTTCCCTCAAGAAATGATACTTGAGTTCAAATTGCTTGGTTCTAGCATGTAAAACCGGATTCTTGGAGATGTTAATTGCACTTGTATTGTCACAAAATATACTTACTGGTTTAGATACAGGAACTTTGAAGCCATTCAATACATGCTTCATCCAAATAGTCTGGGTGCAGTTAATAAAAGCTGCAACATACTCTGCTTTTGTTTTAGATTGAGAGATACAACTCTGCTTTTTACTCATCCATGAGACCGGTCTACCACCAAGAAATAATGCACCACCGGTTGTGTTGTTTCGCTCATCCACATTACTAGCCCAATCAGCATCTGTGAACACTTCCAGGTTGAAATCATCATTGTATGGATACCATAATCCATAGTCAATAGTTCCCTTCAGATATCTAAGAATCCCCTTGACTGCTACCAAGTGGGATTCTCTTGGGCTTTTCTGAAACTGAGCGGTAATACCCACTACATGTGCAATGTTCGGTCTGCTATGTACTACATAATGCAACTTACCAATCATTGATCGATATTCCTTCTCATTTACCAATGTTGAGTCATCCTCTTTTGATAGTTTACAACTAGTCACCATTGGTGTACCAACCAGTTTATTGTCTTCCATGCCAAAGGTCTTCAACAACTCTTGGACATACTTGGACTGAGTAATAAAGATTCCATCTTTCATTTGTTGAATCTGCAGTCCAATGAAGAACTTAATGTCCCCTATGAGTGACATCTCAAATTCCTTCTTCATCTCATCTGCAAAGTCATGACTCATCTTGTCATCTCCACCAAAGATTATGTCATCAACAAATACTTCACAGATCAGAATCCGATCTCCTTCTGATTTCAAGTAGATATTGCTATCTTCACTTGTTCTTTCAAATCTAATCTTCACAAGGTGGGAGTGCAAGCGTTCATACCATGCTCTAGGTGCCTGCTTTAGTCCATACAAGGCTTTATGTAGCCTACACACCATGTCACTATCTTCTGATAGGGCAAACCCATCTGGTTGCTCTATATACACCTCCTCTTCAAGTATTCCATTTAGAAATGTAGATTTTACATCCATTTGGTATACCTTGAATCCTTTAAAAGTTGCATATGCAAGAAGCATACAAACTCCTTCTAATCTTGCTACTGGAGCAAAGGTTTCTCCATTGTCTTCTCCTTCTTCTTGGGCATATCCTTTACATACTAGTCTGGCTTTGTTCCTTACCACTATGCCATCCTCATTCAATTTATTTCTGAAGACCCATTTGGTTCCAATGACATTTTTATGCTTCGGTCTGGGTATCAAAGACCATGTACCATTCTTTTCTATCTGATCAAGTTCCTCTTCCATTGCCTTGATCCAATCTTCATCTTTATGTGCCTCTTTGAATGATTTAGGCTCAAATTCAGAGATCATACATGAGTTTTCTCTGACCTTTCTTCTTGTAAGAATTCCTGCATCTTTGTCTCTTATGATCTGCTTTGGATCATGATTGAGTTTGACATACCTAGGTATATTCTTAACAGATTCCTCTTGCTTTTCTTCTTCATCCTCATCTTCATCAGCATCAGCATCCACCGGTGTAGGAGCACAATTACTGGTACTGGGCTGATTTGCAACCGATTCCCAGAAGGTTACTACCGGTTCATCTCCTACATGCTCTCTGCTAGTTTCCTCAGGTTTCTCAGAGTTTTCATCAACCCTAACATTGATGCTTTCAACAATTCTCTAAGTCATATTGTTGAAACATTTGAGAGCTTTACTCTTGGTGGAATATCCTAAGAATATTCCCTCATCACATTTTGCATTGAATTTGCTTTGATGTTCACTCCTCTTGATATAACATTTGCTACCAAACACTCTGAAGTAGCTTACTACTAGTGTCTTACCGGTCCAGTACTCATAAGGAGTCTTATCCTTTCCTTTCTTGATGAGTACCCGGTTCATTGTGTAGACTGCAGTGCTCACTGCCTCTCTCCAAAAGGTGTGAGCAACCTTTCCCTGGATCAACATAGTTCTAGCCGCTTCAACCATAGTCTGGTTGTTTCTTTTTGCTAGGCCATTTTTATATGGAGTCCGAGGGGCAGATAGTTGCCTCTTGATGCCATTCTCTTCACATTATTTTTTGAATTCACCGGAAGTGAATTCCCTTCCTTGATTAGTTCTTAGGCATTTGATTCTTCTACCGCTTTCCTTTTCTACTAGTGCTATGAAAGCTTTGAACTTTCCAAAGCCTTCAAACTTGTCCTTCAAGAATGTGACCCACACCATTCTTGAACAATCATCTATAAGAATCATAAAATAGCTATCTCCCTGCACACTCCTAGTTTTCATAGGACCACACAAATCAATATGCACAAGATCAAGTAAATTGTCTGCAGTGAAAGATTTACCTTTGAAAGTTGAGGAAGACATTTTCCCCAGTTGACACTCTTTGTACAAAGGATTTTCCAGTTTGCTCAACACCGACAATCCTCTAACTGCCTTGATCTTACTGGCCTTCATAATATTGTCAAAGTTTATATGGCAGAGTCTCCTATGCCATATCTAGCTGTCCTCAAACTTCGCCATAAGACATGTACTGACATTAGCATATAGCTGAAATAGGTTACCTTTGGTCTGCATACCAGTAGCCATCAGTTCACCACTCTTTCCTTTGATTTTGCACACTCCATTTTTGAATTCTAGAGTGAGTCCATTATTATTCAGTTGAGCAACACTCAAAAGGTTGTTCCTTAGACCTTCTACCCAATACACATTGTTATCACTGCTTCTTCCATTCAAAGAGATGGACCCTCTACCTTTTACCATACATGGTGCATCATTACCAAAACAAACCACACCACCATCACTCTTCCAGAGATAGAAACTTACTACGATCACCAATCATATGGTGAGAACAACCATTGTCAATAATCCACTCATTGGAATTATCAAAGCGGGAGACAAGAGCCTTCTTGTCTGACACATCTTCCTTGACTGTTACAAACACAATATCTTCATTTTCTTCATCTTCTGATTCCTCATCAGTGACACCTTCATCAACTGCTACAAAACAGTTTCTCCGGTTTCCTCCTTTGAACTTCTTGATCATTTCCGGTTTGTCCTTGCTATCACCATTAGGACAGTTTACAACAATGTGTTCTATCCAATTACAAGAAAATAATTTCAAAGGGAGCTTACCTTTGTATTTACTGAATCCCTTAGGAAGTCTCTTGGCAAGAAGAGCTTCATATTCCATCAGGATCTCCTCATCATCCATTTCTCTGTTCTGTCTTGGTTCACCAGTGGTACTAGCTTCTTTGCCTTTTCTAGATGGTGCAGCAGATGCTCTGAAGACTGATTCAATCTTCTGAATACTTCCATCATAATTATTTAGCTCATAAGTTGTTAGCTTTGCAATGATGGAGTCAAGGGATACCTTTGTCTTGTCTACAGACCTCAACTCTTGAATAGCTGCAACCCTTATTGCATAGACCAGTAATAAGGATCTCAAAACTTTGCTGACAACAGTGGAATATTCCATTTTAGCTCCTGCACTCTTGATATCTCCAACAACAGTTTTGAATCTTATTCTATATTGTTGAATGGTCTCTCCTTCAACCATCCGCATGTCTTCAAACTTTCCCCTAAGGCTTTCTTCCTTAGCTTGTTTCACATGCTCATCACCGCCATAGATATTCTCAAGGGCATCCCATACTTCTTTGGGATTATCTTTGTCCTAAACATCAATGAACTCAATGTCAGATAAACTACTAATTAGGGCTTCCATGACTTGCCCATTCTCCCGAATCTCTCTCTTTTGGTCATCGGTGAGAGTACCAGTAGGGATAACATAAGCATTCTCAACATAGCTCCAATGTTGAGCACCCATGCTTCTTATGTATATCTTCATTCTATCCTTCCATATTTTAAAGTTATCTCTGTTGAACTTTGGACCTTCCCTCTTCATCATTACAATAGGATCTTTCCCTCAAGCGGTTAAGCTTACAACATAGAGGACCTGGAGGATGCTATGATACCAATTGATAACTCAATGATGAACAGTGAGTACCAAACCAGTACTGAGAGGGGGGGGGGGGGTTGGGGTGAATCAGTACAGACAAAAAAGCTTTTCCTGAACTGGTTTGATTGCAAATAGTGCACTTGACAGACAAACACTAATACCAGTCTAAACCAGATTACTACCGGTTAAACATAATGAGACTGTGAAAGACATAAATCGGCAACACTTAGCTTTCCATACAATCTACTCCCTCATTTCCACTTTATCCTTATGCATAAACAGATAATTTATCATCAAAGATACAATAATTTACTAGAACAACATGATTCACCGCCAAACAGGAAATAACGAAACATCACATGAAAGAGGCATCACACATGACACACATATTTTTCACGTGGAAACCCAACTGGGAAAAACCACGATGGGGATGAATACCCACAAGCTGTTTTTGAACTCTTTAGAAGTCCGCTCTGTTAGGAGCCTAGTCCAGTTAAAGACTGTTACAACAAGTTCTATTAGGAACCGATCCTGTTAGGGATCACTTGGCTAAGGGATGGCTAGAATACTCGGTTAAGGGTTAAACCCTATTAAAGGTTACCTTGTTAGAGGATTTTATGAACTTAATGGCTTTGAGTCACCCTGTTAAAGGATTTACAACAAGCTGGTTAAAGCTACCTTGTTAAGGGATTTTCCAACTGTTGAAGTGATTAGAGATCAACAGGTATTACAATGATCTGGTAATAGCACTCAATGCCAATGCAGATCCGTTTTACTTCCTTCCTTCTGCACACACACTTTGCAGGTATCAATTCTCTTATTTGGTCTGGCAAGAATCACGTATCTCTGCACTTAGATACACACACAACATTTGCCAACAACCTCAACATAAAACACAACATCGACCTTATAGGAAACAAATAGGTCGGTAGCATAAACCCTAAACCCTAAACATTTAGGTTGAGCAATTCAATCAGTTCAATCCTAACCATTGAATACTTTGCATTTGAATACAATAGTCTTGAACAGATCTCAAGACATTCTCCATCGTTCGTTCTTCACCACTTCTTGGAGGCGATAACCCATCATGCGTTCTTCACCTTTTACAGGGACTTCGCACATTCCTGAGGTAGATAGGATCAATCCCCTTCATGCAAGATCCTTCACATGCACGAGGTTGACATGGCAACATGATCTGATCTCCATTACAATGCTAACTCATCACACAATGCCACTGATTGAATCACACAGGCTCGAAACACTTCAATTGAAAACCCTAAGGCTGGGACTACCAACCGATAGTCATACCATATTGAACCTTGATAGAAAACATTCCATATACTAGTTCACTTGGACAAATGTACCGCTTCACCTTTTGCATATATACTAGGTCACAACATTATACCAGTTCACTTTGCTTGTTGCTTAACTTCAATAAACCAGTTCACTCTTCAACATATTATGCGTTCAATCTTCAACATATTACCGGTTCTCTTTTCAGCATATTGACATCATTGACAACATAATATCATCATGTCAACATACTCTGCACATATGCCAACAATCTCCCCCTTTGGCATTGATGGCAATATACAAAGATATCTCTCTTTCTGCATCACATCTTCTCCTTAATACTGCAAATATCTTCTCCGGTTCACTTCTTCTCCCCCTTTGACAATAATACCAAAGTGGAGGCACGAGCTTCCCTGTTCCACTATGTTGCTCCCCCTAAGGAGTAGCATCCTTCAACACATCAATCCTAAAAAGATATAGCAAAGTAAGATCTGACTGATGTGGAGCACAAACCTTTAGTTTACCTCTTGAAGGGGCAACACCCCTAATTCACCTCTTAGATAGGTAAAAGTAGCCTTCAGTAGAGGCTTGGTGAATATGTCTGCTAACTGCTCCTTACTGGAAACATGTTCCAATACCACCTCTTTGTTTTGAACCTTTTCCCTCAAGAAATGATACTTGAGTTCAAATTGCTTGGTTCTAGCATGTAAAACCGGATTCTTGGAGATGTTAATTGCACTTGTATTGTCACAAAATATACTTACTGGTTTAGATACAGGAACTTTGAAGCCATTCAATACATGCTTCATCCAAATAGTCTGGGTGCAGTTAATAAAAGCTGCAACATACTCTGCTTTTGTTTTAGATTGAGAGATACAACTCTGCTTTTTACTCATCCATGAGACCGGTCTACCACCAAGAAATAATGCACCACCGGTTGTGTTGTTTCGCTCATCCACATTACTAGCCCAATCAGCATCTGTGAACACTTCCAGGTTGAAATCATCATTGTATGGATACCATAATCCATAGTCAATAGTTCCCTTCAGATATCTAAGAATCCCCTTGACTGCTACCAAGTGGGATTCTCTTGGGCTTTTCTGAAACTGAGCGGTAATACCCACTACATGTGCAATGTTCGGTCTGCTATGTACTACATAATGCAACTTACCAATCATTGATCGATATTCCTTCTCATTTACCAATGTTGAGTCATCCTCTTTTGATAGTTTACAACTGGTCACCATTGGTGTACCAACCAGTTTATTGTCTTCCATGCCAAAGGTCTTCAACAACTCTTGGACATACTTGGACTGAGTAATAAAGATTCCATCTTTCATTTGTTGAATCTGCAGTCCAATGAAGAACTTAATGTCCCCTATGAGTGACATCTCAAATTCCTTCTTCATCTCATCTGCAAAGTCATGACTCATCTTGTCATCTCCACCAAAGATTATGTCATCAACAAATACTTCACAGATCAGAATCCGATCTCCTTCTGATTTCAAGTAGATATTGCTATCTTCACTTGTTCTTTCAAATCTAATCTTCACAAGGTGGGAGTGCAAGCGTTCATACCATGCTCTAGGTGCCTGCTTTAGTCCATACAAGGCTTTATGTAGCCTACACACCATGTCACTATCTTCTGATAGGGCAAACCCATCTGGTTGCTCTATATACACCTCCTCTTCAAGTATTCCATTTAGAAATGTAGATTTTACATCCATTTGGTATACCTTGAATCCTTTAAAAGTTGCATATGCAAGAAGCATACAAACTCCTTCTAATCTTGCTACTGGAGCAAAGGTTTCTCCATTGTCTTCTCCTTCTTCTTGGGCATATCCTTTACATACTAGTCTGGCTTTGTTCCTTACCACTATGCCATCCTCATTCAATTTATTTCTGAAGACCCATTTGGTTCCAATGACATTTTTATGCTTCGGTCTGGGTATCAAAGACCATGTACCATTCTTTTCTATCTGATCAAGTTCCTCTTCCATTGCCTTGATCCAGTCTTCATCTTTATGTGCCTCTTTGAATGATTTAGGCTCAAATTCAGAGATCATACATGAGTTTTCTCTGACCTTTCTTCTTGTAAGAATTCCTGCATCTTTGTCTCTTATGATCTGCTTTGGATCATGATTGAGTTTGACATACCTAGGTATATTCTTAACAGATTCCTCTTGCTTTTCTTCTTCATCCTCATCTTCATCAGCATCAGCATCCACCGGTGTAGGAGCACAATTACTGGTACTGGGCTGATTTGCAACCGATTCCCAGAAGGTTACTACCGGTTCATCTCCTACATGCTCTCTGCTAGTTTCCTCAGGTTTCTCAGAGTTTTCATCAACCCTAACATTGATGCTTTCAACAATTCTCTAAGTCATATTGTTGAAACATTTGAGAGCTTTACTCTTGGTGGAATATCCTAAGAATATTCCCTCATCACATTTTGCATTGAATTTGCTTTGATGTTCACTCCTCTTGATATAACATTTGCTACCAAACACTCTGAAGTAGCTTACTACTAGTGTCTTACCGGTCCAGTACTCATAAGGAGTCTTATCCTTTCCTTTCTTGATGAGTACCCGGTTCATTGTGTAGACTGCAGTGCTCACTGCCTCTCTCCAAAAGGTGTGAGCAACCTTTCCCTGGATCAACATAGTTCTAGCCGCTTCAACCATAGTCTGGTTGTTTCTTTTTGCTAGGCCATTTTTATATGGAGTCCGAGGGGCAGATAGTTGCCTCTTGATGCCATTCTCTTCACATTATTTTTTGAATTCACCGGAAGTGAATTCCCTTCCTTGATTAGTTCTTAGGCATTTGATTCTTCTACCGCTTTCCTTTTCTACTAGTGCTATGAAAGCTTTGAACTTTCCAAAGCCTTCAAACTTGTCCTTCAAGAATGTGACCCACACCATTCTTGAACAATCATCTATAAGAATCATAAAATAGCTATCTCCCTGCACACTCCTAGTTTTCATAGGACCACACAAATCAATATGCACAAGATCAAGTAAATTGTCTGCAGTGAAAGATTTACCTTTGAAAGTTGAGGAAGACATTTTCCCCAGTTGACACTCTTTGTACAAAGGATTTTCCAGTTTGCTCAACACCGACAATCCTCTAACTGCCTTGATCTTACTGGCCTTCATAATATTGTCAAAGTTTATATGGCAGAGTCTCCTATGCCATATCTAGCTGTCCTCAAACTTCGCCATAAGACATGTACTGACATTAGCATATAGCTGAAATAGGTTACCTTTGGTCTGCATACCAGTAGCCATCAGTTCACCACTCTTTCCTTTGATTTTGCACACTCCATTTTTGAATTCTAGAGTGAGTCCATTATTATTCAGTTGAGCAACACTCAAAAGGTTGTTCCTTAGACCTTCTACCCAATACACATTGTTATCACTGCTTCTTCCATTCAAAGAGATGGACCCTCTACCTTTTACCATACATGGTGCATCATTACCAAAACAAACCACACCACCATCACTCTTCCAGAGATAGAAACTTACTACGATCACCAATCATATGGTGAGAACAACCATTGTCAATAATCCACTCATTGGAATTATCAAAGCGGGAGACAAGAGCCTTCTTGTCTGACACATCTTCCTTGACTGTTACAAACACAATATCTTCATTTTCTTCATCTTCTGATTCCTCATCAGTGACACCTTCATCAACTGCTACAAAACAGTTTCTCCGGTTTCCTCCTTTGAACTTCTTGATCATTTCCGGTTTGTCCTTGCTATCACCATTAGGACAGTTTACAACAATGTGTTCTATCCAATTACAAGAAAATAATTTCAAAGGGAGCTTACCTTTGTATTTACTGAATCCCTTAGGAAGTCTCTTGGCAAGAAGAGCTTCATATTCCGTCAGGATCTCCTCATCATCCATTTCTCTGTTCTGTCTTGGTTCACCAGTGGTACTAGCTTCTTTGCCTTTTCTAGATGGTGCAGCAGATGCTCTGAAGACTGATTCAATCTTCTGAATACTTCCATCATAATTATTTAGCTCATAAGTTGTTAGCTTTGCAATGATGGAGTCAAGGGATACCTTTGTCTTGTCTACAGACCTCAACTCTTGAATAGCTGCAACCCTTATTGCATAGACCAGTAATAAGGATCTCAAAACTTTGCTGACAACAGTGGAATATTCCATTTTAGCTCCTGCACTCTTGATATCTCCAACAACAGTTTTGAATCTTATTCTATATTGTTGAATGGTCTCTCCTTCAACCATCCGCATGTCTTCAAACTTTCCCCTAAGGCTTTCTTCCTTAGCTTGTTTCACATGCTCATCACCGCCATAGATATTCTCAAGGGCATCCCATACTTCTTTGGGATTATCTTTGTCCTAAACATCAATGAACTCAATGTCAGATAAACTACTAATTAGGGCTTCCATGACTTGCCCATTCTCCCGAATCTCTCTCTTTTGGTCATCGGTGAGAGTACCAGTAGGGATAACATAAGCATTCTCAACATAGCTCCAATGTTGAGCACCCATGCTTCTTATGTATATCTTCATTCTATCCTTCCATATTTTAAAGTTATCTCTATTGAACTTTGGACCTTCCCTCTTCATCATTACAATAGGATCTTTCCCTCAAGCGGTTAAGCTTACAACATAGAGGACCTGGAGGATGCTATGATACCAATTGATAACTCAATGATGAACAGTGAGTACCAAACCAGTATTGAGAGGGGGGGGGGGGGGTTGGGGTGAATCAGTACAGACAAAAAAGCTTTTCCTGAACTGGTTTGATTGCAAATAGTGCACTTGACAGACAAACACTAATACCAGTCTAAACCAGATTACTACCGGTTAAACATAATGAGACTGTGAAAGACATAAATCGGCAACACTTAGCTTTCCATACAATCTACTCCCTCATTTCCACTTTATCCTTATGCATAAACAGATAATTTATCATCAAAGATACAATAATTTACTAGAACAACATGATTCACCGCGAAACAGGAAATAACGAAACATCACATGAAAGAGGCATCACACATGACACACATATTTTTCACGTGGAAACCCAACTGGGAAAAACCACAGTGGGGATGAATACCCACAAGCTATTTTTGAACTCTTTAGAAGTCCGCTCTGTTAGGAGCCTAGTCTAGTTAAAGATTGTTACAACAAGTTTTGTTAGGAACCGATCCTGTTAGGGATCACCCAGTTAAAGGATGGCTAGAATACTTGGTTAAGGGTTAAACCCTGTTAAAGGTTACCTTGTTAGAGGATTTTATGAACTCAATCGCTTTGAGTCACCCTGTTAAAGGATTTACAGCAAGCTAGTTAAAGCTACCTTGTTAAGGGATTTTCCAACTATTGAAGTGATTAGAGATCAACAGGTATTACAATGATTTGGTAAAGCACTCAATGCCAATGCAGATCTATTTTAGTTCCTTCCTTCTGCACACACACTTTGCAGGTATCAATTCTCTTATTTGGTCTGGCAAGAATCATGTATCTCTGCACTTAGATACACACACAATATTTGCCAACAACCTCAACATAAAACACAACATCGATCTTATAGGAAACAGATAGGTCTGTAGCATAAACCCTAAACCCTAACCATTTAGGTTGAGCAATTCAATCGGTTCAATCCTGACCATTGAACACTTTGTATTTGAATACAATGGTCTTGAACAGATCTCAAGACATTCTCCATCATTCGTTCTTCACCACTTCTTGGAGGCGATAACCCATCACGCGTTCTTCACCGTTTGTAGGGACTTCACACATTCCCGAGTTAGATAGGATCAATCCCCTTCATGCAAGATCCTTCACACACATGAGGCTGACATGGAAACATGATCTGATCTCCATTATAATGCTAACTCATCACACAATGCCATTGGTTGAATCACACAGGCTCAAAACACTTCAACCGGAAACCCTGAGGCTGGGACTACCAACTGGTAGTCATACCATATTAAACCTTGATAGAAAACATTCCATATACTGGTTCACTTGGACAAATGTACTGCTTCACCTTTTGCACATATACCGGTTCACAACATTATACCGGTTCACTTTCCCTGTTGCTTAACTTCAATAAACCAGTTCACTCTTCAACATATTACCGGTTCACTCTTCAGCATATTACTGGTTCTCTTTCCAGCATATTGACATCAATGACAACATAATATCATAATGTCAACATACTCTGCACATATGCCAACATTGATAAAACTCAAGGCTTGGTTATTTGTAAACACTACAAATTATTTGGGCAATAGATAATGCCTCCACTTCCTAAGAGCTTGCACTAAAGCATAAAATTCTAAGTCATAGTATGAGTATCTCTTCTTGGCGTCATTCAATTTCTCACTAAAGAATGCTAATGGTCTTCCCTCTTGGTTTAAACTAGCTCCAACTGCTATATGACTAGCATCACATTCTAGGGTAAACAACTTATCAAAACTCGGTAAAACTAGGATGGGTTGGTAGCTATCCTCTTTTTGAGCAACTTAAACCCATAGTCGGCTTCTTTATTCCACTTAAACTTAGTTTTCAACCCACCCTTAAGTATATCAAGAATAGGAGCACAAATTTCACTAAAACCTCGAATGAACTTCCTATAAAATTGGGCAAGTCCATGGAAACTTCTTACCTCAGTAGCAGTTTTTGGTGTAGGCCAACTCTGTATTGCTTCCACCTTGCTAGGATCCATTTCCAAATTTCCTTGGGATACAACAAAACCTAGATAAATGAGTTCTTGTTTCATGAATTCACTTTTTTCAAGATTGATTGCCAACTGTTCCTCATGCAGTTTCCTTAATACAATCTGCAAGTGTTCAAGATGTTCTTCCTCTGTTTTGCTGAATATGAGGATATCATCAAGGTATATCACTATAAACCTACCTATGTAGTCCTTCAACACCTCATTCATCAACCTCATGAAGGTACTAGGGGTGTTAGTAAGCCCAAAAAACTCCACATCCCTATCTAAAACTATACTGAGAGGCAGCCCATGAATTGTCAAAACATCTTTGAAAAATAAATGTGCAATGTAACTAGCATCATGTGTAGTCTTGCATGGAGCAAAATGACTCATTTTACTAAATCGGTCAACAATGACAAAATATTGTCCAGGCCAGTCTTGGTTTTTGGCAAACCCACAACAAAATCCATGTTGATGCACTCCCACAGTCTTTTGGGAATTGCTAAAGGTTGGTATAGTCGGGCATTTGAACTAGTACCCTTGGCTTTCCGACACACAATACACTGTTCAACATATTTCCTGATATCTTTATGCATTTTCAGCCAATAATAAAATCTTTGCACCAACTCAAGTATTTTATTTAGACCAAAATGTCCACTAAGACTTCCATTATGTTTTTCCTATATGAGATTTTCCCTCATAGATCCCCTTGGCACACATAACTGACATCCCTTAAAAAAAAGACCACTCTGCAATGTGTAATCTGCATACTGGCTATTGAAATGATTGTTAAACTCACTGCATACCTTGTATACCTCAGAAAAGTCTTCATCTTCTATGTAAAGCTCCTTGAAACTCTCCACACCTATGCTCTATAAAGTCACTTCCTAGACAGTTAGAAGTTTTCTACTTAAGGCATCTGCTACCTTGTTCTGCTATCCCTTTTTATGTTTGATAGTGAAAGTATATGCCTGCTGGTATTCTATCCATTTGATGTGTCTATTGCTCAACTTTTCTTGGGAATTGATAAAACTCAAGGCTTGGTTATCTGTAAACACTACAAATTCTTTGGGCAATAGATAATCCCTCCACTTCCTAAGAGCTTGCACTAAAGCATAAAATTCTAAGTCATAAAATTCAATTTCTCACTAAAGAATTCTACTGGTCTTCCCTCTTGGTTTAAAACAGATCCTACTGCTATATGACTAGCATCACATTCTAGGGTAAACAACTTATCAAAACTTGGTAAAACTAGGATGGGTTGGGTAGCTATCCTCTTTTTGAGCAACTCAAACCCCTGGTCGGCTTCTTTTGTCCACTTAAACTTAGTTTCCAACCCACCCTTAATTGTATCAAGAACAGGAGCACAAATTTCACTAAAACCTTGAATGAACTTCCTATAAAATTGGGCAAGTCCATGGAAACTTCTTACCTCAGTAGCAGTTTTTGGTGTAAGCCAACTCTGTATTGCTTCCACCTTGCTAGGATCTATTTCCAAAGTGCCTTGGGATACAACAAAACTCAGATAAATGAGTTCTTGTTTCATGAATTCACATTTTTCAAGATTGATTGCCAACTATTCCTCATGCAGTTTCCTTAATACAATCTGCAAGTGTTCAAGATGTTCTTCCTCTATTTTGCTGAATATGAGGATATCATCAAGGTATACCACTACAAACCTACCTATGTAGTCCTTCAACACGTCATTCATCAACCTCTTGAAGGTACTAGGAGAGTTAGTAAGCCCAAATGGCATAACTAACCACTCATATAACCCCACCGTAGTCTTAAAAGTTGGTTTCCATTCATCCCCTTCTTTAATCCAGATCTGGTGATATCCACTCTTTAAATCCAGCTTAGTAAAATACTTTGCTTCTCCAAGACAATCCTTTAAATCCTCGATTCTAGGGATAGGAAATCTGTATCTAATGGTGATTCTGTTTATTGCCCGAGAATCAGTACATAATCTCCATTTACCTCCTTTCTTGGTTGCTAACACCACTGGTACAACACAAGGGCTTATACTTTTTTCTGATTAGACCTTGGTCAAGCATCTCTTGTACTTGTCTTGCCACTTCTTTGTTTTGTTCAGGCGTCATCTTATATGTAACCTAATTAGGCAGTGATGCTCTAGGAATAAAGTCTATCTGGTGGCTTACTGCTTTGGGAGGGGGTAGTCTTGCAGGTGTTCCATCACTCACAATGTCCTTAAAGTGTTCTAACAACTGCTGAACCTCTGTAGGTAAAACTTCTTGTTCTATCTTCTTTTCTTGACTAGGTTTCACTAAGAGAGCATAATGTTCTCCATCTCCTTTCTTGAGATCTCTTAAAAATTATTTTCCTCCAGTCAACAACACATTAGGACCACTAGTCTTGGATCCTTCATCCTCTATCAAAGATTGAATCCTATATGTCACCCCTTCCTTTGTGAATGCATAAGAGTTCTTTTCGCCGTCATGGATTGCTTTCCTGTCAAATTGCCACGGTCTGCCTAGCAACAAATGACAGGCATACATGGGTAGAACATCACATAAAATTCTATCAGAATATTTCCCAATTGCAAATTCAACCCATACTTGCTCATTTACTAACACATGTTTTCCTTTATTCAACCATGTGACCTTGTAAGGATGACTATGTGGCATGCTACTCAACCCAAGTTTACTTGCTTCTTCTTCGGAGATGATATTGTTAGTTGATCCTGAGTCAATGATCACCTTATAGACCTTACCAAGTATCTTGCACTTTACTCTGAAAAGAGACCTCCTCTGTTTAGGCTCTTCCTTAACTGGTTCCCTAATTAGTACCCTTCTAACCATCAGATTCTCACCATTCTCCGAGTCAAGGTTTACTTCAGGAGACTTCACACTACTATAATCCTCTTGCACATAATTGATTATTTTCTTTGAATGTGATGAGGTTGCCTTCTCCAGAAACCTATAGGTAGGATGACCAAAATTACTGCAGTAGTAACACTTCATGTTTGCAAAGTATGAACCTCCACCAGAACATCCAGATCTACCTCTGTTGTTGCTGTTATGACCTCTTCCTCTACCATAATTTCTTCTTCCACTAGATTCATTAGTCTGCTCAGTCAATATTGACTCTCCTTGTGATCTTACTTCACTTCCTTTGCCACTATAGCTTCCTCTATAACTTTTTGAATCTCAGCCTCTACCTCTGCCTCTACTAGTGCTTTCATGTTTCTTCTTATTCTTTTCTTCTACTTTTAGGGCCAATTGATAACATTTGTGAATGGTATTTGGACTCAACAAACTTAATTCCTCTTGTATGTTCCATCTCAGATCGTTAAGATATCTTTCTACTCTAATGCTTTCATCCTCCATCACTTTTGACCTTAGACACAACTTCTGGAACTCTTTAGTGTAGGTACTTACATCTAACTCCTTTTTCCTTAGGTTTTGTCTTTTCCTATGCAACTGTATTTCATAATCCTCAGGAAGATAAGTCTCTTTGATTTTCCTTACCATCCCTTTCCAAGTAGAGATAGGGATCTTACCTTCTCTTTCTCTCTCATTTTGTATAAACTTCCACCAAGTAACGACAACATCTCTCATTCTTGACTTAGCCACTTTAACCTTTTGGGCCTTAGTCACACCTTTGCACTCAAAATGGTTTTCCATACCCTCTATCCATTCCATTACTGACTTTGCTTCCATCTTGCCACTAAACAGTGGTACTCCTTCCAAAGACTTTCCACTCATTACCTTCAAAGCCTTCAAGAATGGTTCTTGATCAATAACAAGGTCTGGGGCAGAGACTTCATCCTCTATTGCCAATATTTTACCCTTCTCGTCTATCTTCCCACTCACTTTTGTTGTCTTGACTTCCACCACGCCTAGTTTCTGCTCCAACTGCTCCAGCCTTTCCTTGAACAATCGGTTTTCATCTTCTTGGTCAGCAAACTGCTTAGCCAATTCTACATTGGTCACCATCTTTACTCCTTCTAATACTAGATCAATCTTGCACTCTTCACCCCAAGTCTTTAACTTGCTCTGATACCAATTTGATAGGGAGGACTCTAGGTTGCCTAAGTCAACTTGACTCACTCCAAGGCTTACTTCCTAGCCTAACCCAAGAATGCTTCTCTCTATTCCCCTAATCCACTCCAGGTCCTCACTACCGAGGTTTGATACTCTTCTCTTTGTGAATTCACTTTCATAAATCCACCAACTCACTAATCCACCGAATCTCACTAGACACCTTGCAGGGTTTTCTCTACCATGGATTATACCTACAACTTCTCCTAAGTTGTTTTCCTTCTCATACTTGGATATTTCTTGCTGTAGACACCTAAAATTGTCATGTCTAATTAAATAAATATCTTTATTTATTTAATTATTTAAGCCTAATTCTTCTATTAATTAAATAAATCTTTATTTATTTAATTAATTCATTAACCTTTTCTACCCATGACACATGTCATTCATCTCTTAATTCATACACTACCTACCCTTTCATTATTTTCTTATTTCTTCTACCTACCCTCTAATCATAGCCGATCATTTATCTTTTACACCTCTCAATCTTATCCCTCCATTTCTTATAGTGTCTTCTATATAAGGGGATGCTTCCTTCATTATCAAAACCCAAGATAACTGATCAATTGACTACACTACGCATTCGATCTTTCATATGTGATCCTACTTACAACCACATTTTCGTTCTTTGTTGAGCTCTTGTGCACATAAAATCTGAGAGCAAATATATTAAGAAAGATCAATGGAGATAGGAAGAATGGAGATTCAAACCCTATTGGACATGTGATGGTATAATCTTTGTGATTTCATTTGATTTGCATTGTCTTAGGTAATCTTCATATGTTATGGTGGATCTTTGTTGTTGTTAGGCTAGGGTTTTGTGGTTGAATCCATTTAGTCTTTCAATATTGTTGTTTCCACTTTCACCATAAACATTTTGGCACGCTCGGTGGGACATGGATTTTTGTTAGATCTATGTTTTTTTTGCAAGTTTTTCTAACCCTATATTGTTGTTTTGTAAAACAATTTGGAGAATAACCTTGTGCAGCTAGGGTTTTGGAAACAAAATCAAGATCTTGGAGATATTTGATCTGATCTCACAAATGGATTAGAATTTTTGCACCAAATTCTGTTTACAGGTTGAAGACAATATTAAGAAATTTCAGTCCAAAATTCAGAATTTTTGGAGCACATTTGCATTTTCCATGATTTTTTTATGATTTTTCATTAAAAAATAATTTTGAGACCAAATTAGCAATTTTTTCAGATTTTCTTATATTTTTGGAAAGCACTCTAATTTATACACATTATCTGTTCTTTGTGATTTTAATTGTGATGCAAAATATTTCCCTAAAAATCAGATCTTTAAAAATTAGGGTTTTTCCTTATTTTGATCAGATCTCATAAACGGCTTTGAATTTTGACATAAAATTGTTTTTGTACGTCAAGAAAATTATCAGAGGTGTTCAGTAAAAATTTCAAATTTTTTGGATCAAGGTTTCATTTTATATGAATTTTTTATTATTTTTCATAAAAAATTAATTTTGAGAGAAAATTAGCAAATTTTTCATATTTTCTTACATTTTTAAAAAATATCTCAGAATTATACACAGGATCTGTTCTTTGTGATTTTAAATTTGATGCAAAATCATTCCTAAAAAATCAGATCTTTGAAAATTAGGGTTTTGCATTAGTTTGCTCATATCTCACAAACTGCTTGGAAATGTTGTAAGAATTTTTTCATGCGGGTTTGGAAGATCATCAAAAGTTTCTAGTACAAATTTTAGATTTTTTGGATCCAGTTTGCATTTTATATGAATTTTTTATGATTTTTCATAAAAAATTAATTTTTGGAGAAAATTAGCAAATTTTTTGGATTTTCTTACATTACTGGAAATTTCTTGAAATTTTACAGGTTGTCTTTTTTTTGTGATGAATCAGATCTTTGAATTGGTCAACAAAACGCATTGTTGAAGGCCCTTATTTCACAAAGTCTTTTGGATCTAAAATTTACCTAACTTGTGTGCTTGCAGGAAGGGGTGATCATTTGAAACAATCCAAACTACTAACAAATATTTGTTGCAAGACCTTGGCAATGGTTTTTGATCTTTCATTATGTGCCTTATTTTCATAGATTAGCAAACACTTCAATTGGTGCACTAAAATTGAACCAGTGTCTTTTGTGTCTTGGGCAATGGGCTCTTTTTGTTTCATCTTTAGAGGGCCTGTCTCCTCGTGTGGTCATTAAAACTACTAGTGAGGAGAGAATGAACCAAGTGGTAGCGAGGAAAATCCACCTCTTCCGAACCACTATAAACAACTGCATTCATGGTGAAAACCATGGATCACATGTGCTGATTAGTTCATACCGACACTATGTCTCCCCATAAACCCATTTGATCAAATTTATTTGATCAATTGTAGGGCGTAACCCCTACCGGCTAGGAGCCTTCTGTATTTACAGAGCTGAAATTTCCACATGTATGGCCACACGAGCGGATGCCCTTACTAGCACCTCTTTGTTTTAGAAGCCAAAATCCTTCTAGTTGTTGGGGCAGGAGGTCGGACCTCTGGAGCGACCCACACACATACGGTTCTTAGTAGAGATACAAAGTTCACCACGAGGAGTTTTTGTGGGGATTGATGCTTGCCTGCCCCGAGAAGTGAGTGCCAAGGGTGGAGCCACTGGGGTCAAGCATCTAAGTATCCGCTCTTAATAGCGTAGCCTCATGTGGGATCAACAACTATTGTCCTAGCCAGCCATAAGAATTGTGCTTGTTTTATTTTGAACAATCCAACATTCAAGATCAAACATCAAAACAATGTGTCTTTTGTGTCTTCAAGTGTATGCAAAACAATTTTACATCAAACAACACACTTTTCTTTGAGTCATTTTTGAAGTCTAAACACTTGCAAACATTGAGTCCTCATAAACACTGTATCCTCTTGTCACAAAAAATAGTCAAACATTCAGATTTGGTCACAACAAGTCACTTCACAGATCGGAAAAATTGCACAGTTTTCAGAAACGCGCCCATGTCTGACAGAACAGTGTCTGTGTCATATAACCATGTATGTGAAGGGAAGAAACGCATTTGTGTTCTCTTGAGCAACATTGCATTTACAAAATCTCAAAAACACGTATGTGTCTGACAGAATAGCGTCTGTGTCATTTAAGCGCGTTTGTGAAGTATACAGGCACGTCTATGTTCAGAATTGAAAAACTTCTACAATCCAACAAACAAGAACAGTCAATTTCAGAATTATTGTGCTTCCTAGGTATCTCTCTGGGTTTTCATCTAGAATTCAACCTGTCTTTGAGTCTCACAAAGTCCATCATTGCTTTACACCTTACATTACATACACATTCGTCTAAACTTGAGTCAAAAGGTCACTTGCTTGTCCTCATCATACTTTGTCAACACACTACATACAACAACATTTTGCTAAGTGGTTGGTCCCTCATCAAGATCTATTACCTTTGGGTCTCATTTGGTCTTACTTAGAGTCAAGGTCAACTTACCTCATCAAGAGAAACTATCATCTCTTTGGAAGTCACACCTACTCTACTACATACATACTTGGTCTTACACTTTGGACATTGCAAGTACACTTCAGATTCATTTACATTTCATCCAACTCTTGGTCTTCCATACTCTTTCCATTTTCATCTAGTCTCATACATCTTGGTCAATACCTAGTTCATGGTTGAAACCCGTTCCCAAAAATCTAGGAGAGAAGCTAAAGAGGCTCAAGAGTCCGCAAACATGAGTTCCTATGAGTATGATAATGATATCTTTTTCAATTTTGGTCATACTACATTACCTGACATGGATGCCTATAGAAACATTCCAAATGTTGAGAACATGGACACTACAAACAACAATGATACACACAATGACAATATGGACAACATTTCCGTACATTGAGCTGAAGTGGAAGACTCCATTATGGATCCCCATTTTAATCGATTGGTTGAGGAAATAATGAGGAGAGATAGACAATATTTCTTACAAGTGATGGCACAAAGTGGATCCAAGATCCCTCATGATTTTGACATGTCTCAAATAATGGAAAATTGACCTTTGCAACAACCTCACCTCAATATGGATCAAAGGAGGCCTAATAGTGGAGGCAATAGAGGACCACATCTTATGCCTGAATCACCATCATCTTTGTTTCAAAAACCAGAGGTCCCATACATACATGGTCAAGCATATGATACTCACCTTCGCAGACCATTATGGAAGTCTTATGCAGAAAAATATGCTCAATCACATACCAATGCTAAGGACCAACCACCAAGGCAATTGGATATCCAAAGGCATGTTCAAAATTTGGACACAAGGAAACCCTGTGTCAAATTTGGGGGAAACACACTAGAACAAACTCATGACATTCCTATAGAGTATGGTACAAGGACAAAGCAGATATTATGCTCCTCATCATGACTCTATACCGAGTGGTCCATATACACAACATCATTATAGACCTCCTCCATATGAATATGTGTATGACCAATATCATCCATATATGCAACATGCTCCTCCTCCACCTGGTGGTTCGGGCATGGGGTATGGTCCAAGAAGTCAGTCTCCACCTAAGAACAATTTGGAACAACAAATCAAGGATTACAAAAGAAAATGGAGGACATAAATACACTGAAGCCAACTTACACAATGAGAGACATATGTCCCTATCCATTTGACAAAAGAATTCCAATGCCTCCTTTTCCTACATACTTTGTGACACCTAAGTTTGATAAGTATAGAGGCAAAGGAGATCCTAAGGCACATATAAGACAGTTTTTCATAGCTTGCATTGAGGTAGCAGCAAAAGAGACATATTTGTTGAGATTATTCCCACAGAGCTTAGGTGATCAAGCTATGGAATGGTTCTCCCAACTCCCACCTGGAATTAAGTCATGGGGTGACTTAGCAGAGGCATTTATCCAAGATTTCTCATACAACATAGAGACAGATATATCAGTCACTACTTTGTGCAACACCAAGCAAAAGGATGGAGAGTCTTTTTCATCATTTTTACAAAGATGGAGAAATCTAGCCAGCAGATGCTCTTGTGAAATTCCACAAAAACAAATGGTAGAGATGTTCACCCAAAATGTTAACAAAGACATTGGTTATGACTTAAGAAAAGCTTGTTTGTCCACCTTCAAGGATGTCATTGAAAAAGGCTTAGCAACAAAGAAGGTCCTGATTGAACAAGGAGTCATCAAAATATTCAAGGAAAACAAAGATGACTTTAAAGGAAAAGATAAGCCAAGATTTTGGAATAAAAACAAGAACACAATCAATGATGGTGTTGTGGATGCCAATATAGTGCGACCCAAAATCGTTTTTTCTGGATCAACCTCTATAAACAATCAAGTGAATACTCAAGCAACTTCAAAATCACAAAGGAAGTACACTCCATTGGGAGAACCACTTGAGTCCGTTTTCAAGAAGATAGTGGCAAACAAGATAATAACAATTCCAGATTTGCCTCCATATGAGCCAAAGGTTAAACCAAATTAGTAGAATGATGATGAGTATTGTGAATTTCATAAAAGCAAGGGTCATAAGATAGGAAATTTCCATTGACTGAAGAACATCATACAAGATCTTATTGATAGAGGTGACATGGAGATTGAAGGACACTCACCCAATCAAGAACATGTGATGTTTAAGGAACCATTCCCAAAACATGACAAGGGAAAATCTAAAGCCACAGATGACCAAACCAACTATACCAGAGCATCTTATAACTATTATTCAACTATCAATCACATTTCGATGGACAATTATGTCTCTACCATTATTATCAAGGATAAAACGCCTGAGAATTCTACCCATAGACCTAAGATTGTCCTAAAAGGCATTGGATCTTCTTTCGAACCTACCTCTAAATGTAATGTTACAACTCACTGAGGTAAATTCACTTTGCAAGGTGCTCTAGCTAAAAATATTGCTTCCTCATAAAATAAGCCTGAGTATGACCTTGTAGAACAGTTAGGGAAGACACCCACGCTTATCTCAATCTTTGAGCTCTTACGCATATCCCCTACACATAAAGCCATTCTTGACAAAACTTTGAGAGACACTTCCATCCCTACTGATCTGAATGTGGACCAGTTTCAAGCCATGGTGGGATACCTTTCCTTCCCACACTCCCTTACATTCACAGAAGCTGATGATGCCTCTGTGAGCCAACCACATAATGCACCTTTACATATTGAAGCCTTCCTACACAAACATCGAATAAAACGAGTCCTGATAAATGGAGGAGCTGGTCTCAATATATGTACTTTGAACAAAATAATACAATTGGGATATTCTGAAAAAGCTATAAATTCTACACGTGCAATCACCATCAAGGCATATGATGATGAAGAACGCTCATCCAAGGGCACAATCACCTTACCTCTCAGAGTTGGGCGAGTTACAAAAGATGTGGTTTGTCAAGTCCTTGACCTCGATCTCACATATAGCATACTCTTGGGATGCCCACAGATTCTTGAAATGAGTGAAGTCCCATCTACATATCATCGATGCATCAAGTTTCCACACAATAGAGTTGAAGTGTCCATCAAAGCTGACCCAAATCCATTTATATATTGCAATAACCTGTGACATAGATCAGAAATAACAATACCAGTCAATCAAGAAGTTGCTCCATCTTCAGCATATGTGGATCCAGAATCCTTGAAAGCTTCTACGTCAACACAAGCAGAGATCAAAGAAAAGTTCAAGATTAAAGACATGGGATGTGGTGAATATATCTTTCATGTTGATCAACGCCCACTATCTCCTAAGGTATTCAGTCGACAATCTATAAACAAGTTGCAATGCCAAGGAATTGGGTGTGAACCACCTAGTGTTGTGGCTACTAAGTCTGAATGCAAATCTCCTTTAGTAGTGCAAGTAACTATTGATATCAATAGTCCTAAGAGTGGTTCCAGCGAATAATTTATTGAGCATATCGCTAGCTCTCTTGATAACTCACATAGCTTTACCATATCATCCACTCATTCCATTTCTACTCCTTTCCCAGACTATGATAAACAAGAATCACAAAAGCCCTCACTTATTGGGGATCAAAAATCAAGATTTGAAAAGAAAAATCTAAAAGTCAATAATAAAGAAAAGTCCTTTAGTCCAAATTAAAATCAAAAGCTACCAGACTCCACAAAAATCAAAGTCAAGGATAAAAATCCTATGAAGCAAAAAGAGCAAGAGTTGATCTCCCCTAATATCAAAATAACTGGGGGCAAAAGTTCTAAAATTCCAAGTCAAAAAGAATACTTGTTGATCCTATGTCTCCATCATGCTATCCTACTTTCACTTCTTTTCACAATCATAAGCCTTCATCACTCATCTAATTGTTCCACACATATATCCCCTTCTGGTGATACATCATGGACCTTTAATGGAGCTTACTTGAAGGACTTTGTTGTCAAGGATGCCCAAACTTCTTTAGGTGACATGCATATGGGACTGTGTAGTCCACACACTAGTAATTCTATCTCAGTTCCTTTATCAAGGAAGACAGTCACTTGAGCTACACGTCATTCAATCAAGGAACAATGCAGCTACAATCATAAGGTTAAACCTCATACACTGGAGGTGGGTGACTTAGTTCTCAAAGAAAATCCTAAAAAACAGCAAGATAGAGAGAAGAAGGGCTATGTCGAACCAAATTGGCTTGGTCCTTACATCATCACGACAGCCTATGGATCCAGTGCATATCAACTCTCAACCACAGAGGGTGAACCTTTAGAGGATCCTATCAACAACATGCACCCTCACAGGTTTTACACACAGCTCTTTAGTGTATCTTAATTCAAAATACCAAAAAAAAAAAAAATTCAAAAAATTCAAAATACAAAAAAATAAATAAATACAAAAAAATCATAAAAACAAAATATCGTTACTTGGTGAAAACCTGGCAAACAGGTGCCTTGTGACACAAAAAAATTGAAAAATCGAAAAAAGTAAAGAGAAAAAATTTCGTCCAACGGTGAAATCCACTTTGGTGGCGCCCTGGGCAAGTACCATGGTGAAAACTGGGTCACCAACGCCATGTGTAGAGACATTGCTCCTCCCTCCTTCAGGATTCCATTTCATCCTTTCACTTTGCACATACTCACAACATCTTCATCCATAATAAACTTACCCATTCCCATCATGGCTTGTTATTGATCTACCTAAGATTGGTTAGCCATTCATAATAATCCCTCTTTTCACCCCTTTCCATCCTTAATAACTCAGCTTCTATCTCTGGTTAAGGCAAATCCTACATCTAGTGATGGGTGTGGAGCTAAGAGCATCACACGTTCTGAGGAGTACAGTTTCTTCCAACTTTCTTCAGTCTATCTGCGCACAATCCACAATAAAGTGGCACTTGCATCACATATCCGCAATAAAGTTTCGTCTTCTCCGCAATAAAGTATCAATTTCATGGATTCAGTTAGTTTCATATGAGACACAACAGCAACATGGGCTTCAACAAATCAAATCTTTCAACAGACTCAGACCACATTATGGTTCAGTGCTATCTATCCTTTTGTGAAAGTAAACATTGTGACCACAATCAAATAAGACTTATACAAGTGACAAGAGACACTAAACTTGAGGACTACAATGGATGTTGGTGTCGAGTCTTGGTTTTATTTTGATTTTATCTTTTGGTGACATGTCTTTTAGCTTTTCCAGGATGTCTCTGACTAGTGATTCTATCTTCAGGATGTCTTTGACTAGAAAGGCGAGGATGGGGTATCGTCACCTATTTTTCTTTGTTGTTTGTGGATTGTCTCTTAGTAATGCTATGACTTGTCCAAGGATATGAGGACACTATGAGTCTAGTATGAACTGGGGCATTCCTTGTTTGCGACTTTTTGATCTCCATGCAAACGGGTACAATGACTTTCTAGGTCAAACATATACCTTAATTGTCATAACCTATTTTGCCATAATAAAGCTCAATGATGATAACGCACAATAAGCTCTTTCACTTTCATATCTTCTATCTTCCATCCCCCTTTCTTGATTGACTTCCATCGTCCTTCTTGAGTCCGTGTAGCCTGCTATCACACGACTGAGTATAATGACACACCAAAAATATCTGCATTTCATCTAATTTGCACTTGCATTATCACATATTAAGCATTTCATACATACATATAGATATCACAATTACATCACATCCTCCACACAACACATGTTAGCACATTTTACATTTTCATCATGTAAATAGTTATTTGCTTTATCCTATTCATCTGCATTTCATACATTCACATTTGCATTTGCATAAACATATAAAAACATAAAAGAACAAAAATATTGCATTCCATCATGTACATATTTGCATCCATATCATAAGCATCACATAGAACATACGTCACATAGGTACACATGCATATAGCTACGGCAAGGACGAATCATCTCATATATATATCAAAAATCATAAGTGTCATGATACAATGATGTCAAAATACATATGGCTACATAGCCAATCCTCATGTCGCCCTGTCTGGACAGAGGAACCCACTGATCACTCCTGCCAGTACTGTTGGTAGTGCTAATCCTATCTATATCATGGTATCCCAAGCCACGTGTCCAACCCTCATCTCTAATCCCGGATCTTGGAACACTTGTCTCAGCACATCCCTATCTCTTTCACGATCATAAGGAACTAACTCCCCACCGATTGGTATCCGCAGTATCCTATATACATCCTCTAAGGTGACTGTCATCTCACCCATCGGCAAATGGAAAGTGCAAGTCTCTGAGTGCCATCTCTCAGCTAGCGCAGTCAGCAACCCCATGTTTGCCCAAAACTTAGGCACATACAGAATGAATCGCAAACCCATAACCTCAATGGTTTCTCTATCCTCAAATGTCAGCTCTAGTCGTAAACTTTGAGTCGATGGGAATCTCTCCCATGACTCCAGCATAGGTAGGTACTCCTGCAGTCAAGCAAATCAACTATGTCAGTTAAAGTGGCATTCACTATTCATCACAAAGTGTTGCTATCTATCCTAGTGACACTCACTGTTCATCACAAAGTGTTGTTGTTTATCCTAGTGGTACTCACTGTTCCTCACAAAGTACTACGTTTTTTTTTGCACTCCCTATTCATCACAAAGTGTTGCTCATATTTGCACTCCCTGTTCATCACAAAGTGTTGCTCATATTAGTACTCCTTGTTCATCACAAAGTACTGTCTTGGTACTCCCTGTTCATCACAAAGTGCCTCGATCTATCCTATCCTAGGGCCTCTGCTTGAGTGTATCCTCTCGAGTAGTTTCCTAACTGGCAACGTATGTTCTATCACATAATTGTCAATCCTAGCCCTATCTGCTATCCTAGTCTTCCCTAGAGGATCTGCTTGAGTGTATCCTCTCAGCAGCTTATCCAATCGACAGCGTATGTTCATCACAGAACTGTCGATTTGGCCTTGAAGACATAAACACGCCTTCATGACACAAACATGCTTACATATTGCACAGACATGCCTACTCTGCACAGACGTGCCCACATAGCACAAACGCGCCTGCACAACGCAGGCACGCTCGCATTTGACATAGACGCATTTTCCTGCACAGACGCTCCTGGCACAAACACAGACGCACCTAGCTAACCTAGACACGCCTGGCACCAGCACAGACACACCTCAGCATTTTTTTGACCTTGTTTGACATACCAAAATGTACATTTATTGCTCTACCTGGCATGCATTAATGACAACATTTATTACGACAAAGTACAATGAGGTTTTGCGATACTTATCGGCTCTCCTGCATCTGCTGGCCTCTGAAATCGGCGAACGCAGTCGACTCTATGCACCAATGCCATCCCTGCTAACTGTTGCTACTCTATTCTCTCTCTGCACTCTGATCTCTTAGGTGTGTGGATGACAATGAGTATGTATTCCCCTCATGGTCTATTTTATAGACTGCCCTAGCCCTAGCCTTAGCCCTAGTTTCTCGAGTTAGTCTTCATTATCCTGTGACTCTATCACTCTATCCTATCTAGCCAGTCTATTCTAGCCTTTCTTTCTTATCAAGAGATTGTCTGCGATCTTTCTAAACATTTTCATCCAATCTCTCGAGGGAGCATATCATTCCCATCTTGGGGCAACTTTGTATCAGTTCATCTTATCTTCTTTGAAACAACGCGACAAGCTGCATTGTCTCAAAGAGGGGAAAAATTTAGACACCTAAAATTTTCATGTCTAATTAAATAAATATCTTTATTTATTTAATTATTTAAGCCTAATTCTTCTATTAATTAAATAAATCTTTATTTATTTAATTAATTCATTTATCCTCTTTTAGCCTTATTTTTCATTTAAATAAATACTTTTATTTATTTAATCGATCCAACTTCTTCTCTTAATTAAATAAATCTTTATTTATTTAATCAATTCATTAACCTTTTCTACCCATGACACATGTCATTCATCTCTTAATTCATACACTACCTACCCTTTCATTATTTTTTTATTTCTTCTACCTACCCTCTAATCATAGTCGACCATTTATCTTTTACACCTCTCAATCTTATCCCTCCATTTCTTATAGTGTCTTCTATATAAGGGGATGCTTCCTTCATTATCAAAACCCGAGCTAACTGATCAATTGACTACACTACACATTCGATCTTTCATATGCGATCCTACTTGCAACCACATTTCTGTTCTTTGTTGAGCTCTTGTGCACATAAAATCTGAGAGCAAATATATCAAGAAAGATCAATGGAGATATGAAGAATGGAGATTCAAACCCTATTGGACATGTGATGGTATAATCTTTGTGATTTCATTTGATTTGCATTGTCTTAGGTAATCTTCATATGTTATGGTGGATCTTTATTGTTGTTAGGCTAGGGTTTTCTGGTTGAATCCATTTAGTCTTTCAATATTGTTGTTTCCACTTTCACCATAAACACTTCCTATTGATCCCATCTTCCCCTGGTCTGAAGCTAACAGCGTAGACTCCAGTCTACCCTGCAAGTGATTCCTCTTGGTCATTGATACCTAGCTGGGCTATCATCAAGCTCGCCTAGGGCTAGTTTGTTGAAATGACTGATGCCATTCCCTGGTCTGCTACACATAGAACTCTACTATACATGGCTGACTCTTATTGGTAGCCTCCAATGGTCGTGTGGATCCCATGATGGAGAATCAAGACAGATCCATGTTATAACTACTTGTCACCAACAGAAAACAAGAAACAGAATGACAACTTATTTATAGAGTCGAGCTTGGCACGACTTCAAAATTGGAACTCACAAAACACAGAAAAGTCACATCTACTCTATCACACTGGCATTTAAAGATTTAAGCCATTATTTATAGTTTTCAAACGAAAATTGAACTTTGAGAAAGAAACCAGAAAATTGTCTTCAAATTGTTATTCAAAAGATGTTCTTTGTTCCATCTATCCAACCACCCTTACAGAATGCCCACTGGGTCTGTTATAGCCTCTATGACATGTCATGAATCATCCCTAACCGATGAGATTGAACTCGACACAATCGGTTTCTGACTGTAACTGTCTTTTGATTTTCATCGGGTCATCGGGTTAGCACCGAAACACTTACATCGACGTCTGATGGTAGTTTACAACCCACTTGCTTTTCTATCGGGTCATCGGAGTAGCCTCAAAACACTTACTCCGATGTCCGATGACATTTTACCAATTGCGCACTTCCTCGTCGGTTTCCATCGGATCATCGGAGTAGCAACAAAACATTCTTGCCGATGGCCGATGATGCGCTCCACTTTCTCATCGGGTTATCGACATAGCTCCCAACCTGTTATGTTGATAGTTGATGATGCACCCCACACAATATGCTTTCCCATCGAGTTATCGGGCGGCACGAAAACTAGTCTT